>NC_051184.2:82532251-82662382 GCF_013339695.2 Rhipicephalus sanguineus | reverse complement strand
ATGCCATCAGATGGCAAAAAAGAAACTAGAACAAAAGTTCCGTTGCCAGAAGTCGAACCCATGACTTCTCGGACGCGACGATAGCAGGTGGGGCGCGTTTAGCCCAGCCTTACTACCGCCAAACGCATTACGTAGGCTACATGAATGCGCCTTTTATCTTTCACACTTCCTCTCACAGTGCTTTTGAATGGATGGATGTATGAATGGACGCTATGCGTCCCCAAAAAAAAAAAACGCCGTTGCTACTACCGTGCCATTTGGCGCGTTCCAAAAGAAGTATAATTTCGTCAACGCTTTAACACACCGCGAGGTCGCGGGTTTAGCCCAAGCCTCGCTCACAGCATCCATTCATATAAAAAAATAGCTCTCCGACGCTCGCCTGGCTGTCGCACCGCGTTCCCCGCTCACCCTGTGAGAATTAACGGCCAGGCTAGAGGGAAGACATGACGCGCGTACCGTTGCTATTCGCGTTTCACGACGCTTGGAAGGAGTGCATATCGAGTATCAGTGTTCATTATGTGCTTGTTGATGCCATATTTGCGCCAGATTCACCATATGCGGTGTCCAGGCATCTCTTGACAACTTTAGCTACCGCAAGGGTTAAATAATAATCATAGGCGTTAGTCCTCGGTACGGAGACGTGCCACTAGCGTCAATGTAGCTGCGTCGACATCAAGCGGTGCTATACCTGCCAAACAACAGTAGACATTCTACAAGTTCTCATATATCAATGCACTATAGACAATCAACTACTTCTGTGACGACACGTTTCACTTTCGTGTTATACCGATTCCTATGACGGAGGGATCAGCCATCTGTTTTCTACTATTTCACCACCAGATAACTTACCAGTCCTTGGAGGAGCTGTGTTAGATGATTATCAGTGCAAACCATAGACTAAAGTGCAAAATGTTGCTTCAAACATAACCAAAACTATTAGACGTATTAAGCCTGCCGCACAGTATCACTAGACGAGTCCTTGAAGAAGAGCGCTCGCATTGCATTTGAGACTGCGTTGCTAGCATCAAGAGATCTAATAAGCAACTTAAACTTCTGATCCTATCCGGCGTTTGGTTAGTCACTGTGTGGAGAAGAAACTCCGGCCTGTATTTTCACATAAAAAAGGGTCTGGTAATATACCAGACTGTATGTTCTCAGAAAAAGCTTTAACAGCTATAAAAAGAATTGTAGGACGGTAAAACTGAACCTTGCGATAGTTATTCAACGTGCTGTCGACCTTTTGATAAGACATAATCTTGAGAAGAGTGTGCATAATTTCAAGAAGGCTGAGTCGCTTACTTTAGAATTTTTTTCATCAAAAAAGCATAAGAACAACACTCGCCGTCATGGCTACTGGCGGCGCAGACTGATGCTCCCACGTTTAAATGTGCATCATCATCAGCCTGTCTACGCCCACTGCAGGGCAAGGCCTCTCCCATGTTCCGCCAATGAACCCGGTCCTGTGCTTTCTGCTGCCACGTTATACCTGCAAACTTGTTAATCTCATCTACCCACCTAATTTTTTGCCTCCCCCTCACGCGTTTGCCATCTCTTGGAATCCAGTCAGTTACCCTTAATGACCACCGGTTATCCTGCCGACGTGCTACGTGCCCGGCCCATATCCATTTCTTCTTCTTGATTTCAACTATGATGTCTTTAACCCCCGTTTGTTCCCTGACCCACTCTGCTCTCTTCCTGGCTCTTAAGGTTACACCTATCATTTTCCTTTCCATCGCTCGCTGCGTCGTCCTCAATTTAAGTTGAACCCTGTTTGTAAGTATCCAGGTTTCTGCTCCGTAGGTAAGTACCGGTAAGATGCAGCTGTTATATACCTTCCTCTTGAGGGATAGCGGTAGATTACCATTCATGATTTGATATTGCTTGCCGAATGAGCTCTAAACCATCGTTATTCTTCTAGTTATTTCACTATCATAGTTCGGCTCCGCGGTTACTACCTGTCCTAAGTAATGTGGAACAATCTTGGCAGAGAACAGCGCTTTGCGATAGGTGGCGAGACACTGGAAGTTAAATGTACATAGATACACTATAAAGTGGACGGGGGCATGGCCGCCGCGGTACCTCAGTTGGTAGAGCATCGGACGCGTCATTCGAAGGTCGCAGGTTCGGTCCCTGCCCGCGGCAAGTTATCTTTTCGTCCACTTTCTTTCCTCACATTTACCTTACATTTACTACTAATAAGATCGCCTATACTTTCCTTGGCATTATTGTCTGTTAGTGCTCATTAATAAGATGTATAACAAAGAAACACGAGCCCTTAAAATTAACACTTCTTAGCTGTGTCTAGTTACTTACAAAACTTCTTAGCCTCTTTTTTACATACCCATCTCATATGCGTAATTTTCATGCGCTGGTCCAGTTTCGCTAAGAGGGGAACTCCGGTGGCTGTAAAACCTTGTGTGGATATTGAAGACCTTTTTTACTTCTTGCCGCATGAAGGGTAATTAAATTGTGTTACTGATTCCGTTGTTAAGAAGTGAAGGAAACGATTTTCACTTACAAGTGTGGTCAGTCTACGGGGGAGTTTTTGGAAATCTTTTCCTCGTATATTATATGTGCTGCAGTCGCAGCGCACCCTGCACATAAAACTTTCGCATGTTCTGCCGCGATGCGACCACGAACATCTCCAACTCCCTTGTCGCCCCAAGTTCCACCTTGAAGCCATTTTCAGAACTCCTGGCGCACACGTGACAACCGGCCCACATACTTCGTTTGCGGTTTCGCCGGCCACGTCACACGCTTCTGCAATCGTCCCATGCCTTCCGCTAAACCAACTGTTGCAGTACCTGGATACGGCTATTCGCATGATGATACCGGTAATGCCATGCGTTCCAACCCAGACTTTTCGCCGCTACCTCGGCGTCCTTCTGCCAACCATCGATCACCCTCCCCACGTCTTCGCCAGTCGCCAAGCGAGGGAAACAAGCTGCTGCAGTTCCGCAGGCACGAACTGCAAGCTTCGCGACTTCTACAAGGCCTGCACAGTCGCCGCGCGACTTACTGGACGTTATAGTTGAAGGAACTGCCGGAATAGCGCTTATTGATACTGGGGCTGCCGTTTCTGTCACATACGAGAAGCTTTGTAGAAAACTGCATAAGGCCACCAAGCCGCTACACTGTAAACCACTTTACACCCGTATAGGGGTAACTTGGTCTCTATAACTCACACCCCTATACCCCAAAAATAGGTGTACAAAGCAGGATTACACCTATACAATGGGTGTAATTTCAGACTTTCACCCAATGGGTGTGGTTGGGTGTAAAAGCATATTACACCCAAATGAAAAAAAGGGTGTAGGGTGTAAAAGCACATTACACCAAAACGAGAAAAAGGGCGTTAGGGTGTTTATGCCAATTACACCAAACATCCAGGCAAAAATTTCCATAATTCGAGTGGTTCCCCCCTCCCAGTTGGCTCCCATTGAAACGCTAGAAAGCTTACCCTTTAGCTAGTCCTTTCAAGGGCGCATGACCTATTATAGTGGCTCCTGCCACAGAAGGAAAATGCTGGCAGCAGCACCGATTTTATAATGCATATGAAGCACGGCATATATGGCCCTTACATATACAGTGCAATCGTGACTGAATACAAAGTCATTACCTAAAATGTGTTGACACACATTGCAAGATGTTCACACAGTTATCCAATAGAACAAAATAAAGTCAAGCTTAATAAACACAGAGCTCGTACATCCGAGACAAATGCTACGGTATTCAATGACCTTTCTCGAGTGTGCGGAGCGGCATCGCGTATGCCGCCAAACAAGGAGTACAAATGACATGGAGCACAAATGACCAAGGCGTTTGTGTCAAAATATGAAGTAAGGGCGTTATTTCCACTTCATAATGAGGAATTCAATTTAACATGCTTCATTGTAACACAGGCGTATAGGCAGTATGGGTCTTAGAACAAGCTACACCCGTGTGAGTGGGGTGTAATAGATGAAACCGCCCTCGAAAACGTAGCAGTTACAGGGAGAAGCACAATGAACCTTCTTCCCTGTCAGCCCTCTTGGGGCACTACAGACACCTGGTCCCTTCGGGCGCACCCCAGAATGAATTTTCCCGCTGTAGTTGCCCTTCCCAAGAAGGGAAATATTGGTGCCACTTCTTATACCTGCACTTATGCAGTTGATAAAATAAGGTGCCATCGTCTTAAATGGGCTGCATAACATCAGTGTATGTTTGAAATCAACTGGAACACACAAGGTACGGTCTGGTCGTTCTCCTGTTAAAGAGATAGTTCAGAAATGTGCAATTCCTTGATGAGAAAGTGGATTGATAAAGTTCAAATTTCCAGCAGTGCCAACACCATGTGCCTGTTGTCGACTTTTTTGGTAGGGTAAACACTGTCATCACACAGCTGTAGCTGATACACGAGCAGGGTATCATGCTCCGTGACAACTCATGCAACATTTTAAGGACTCAGAATGTCGTTTTCCACAGCAGGCCTCCATATTATCTCTTTTCTGGGAAAGTACATGAGTGAAGTAGAAAACTGTACATTGCTGGAATTATGAAATATTTCCCACTTTCTCAAAAGCAATGGATTGTGGCTCCAACACAAAAAAGTGAGCAATCGGGCCATGACGCGCACGTTGCAGCGCATGCTGAATGCGGTAATATGCAGGAAATGTATGGGAATAGAGACGTCATGACCACGATAGCCCTGCAGAAGCATTACCTACATGACAACAGTTCAATCAAATTTTACACGGGCATGTTCAGAGAAATTTAAAGATTATCCCTTTCCAAGCAAAGACAACAGAATCATTGGTAATTGAATAAAACGAGTATTTACTTCCTTTAAAAAAATTGACAAAACTTAAAGCTTGTCATATAGCTCAAAAATAAATTTTAAAACAATATTCCATGCAATGATTTCACTGACCAGTACTGGCAGTTTTGATAAGCAAAAGTTTCAATAGCAAGAGATCTCAATTATTAAAAACTACTGCAAAAAAGTCACAAGCTCCTTTGAATATAAAAACTAAGCCAATAACCACAAAGTGGAATGACCTGTGAGAACATGTTGAAATCGGCAGAGACAGTATGGCTTGTATTAAAATGTCACAAGAAAATGAGCAAGAAATTGAAATGAAATACTAGTACCGCCATAGTATTCGTTTCTGTATAATGTAAAACAAATAACTACTCGTTACCATATGAAAATATAACTTTATGGCTTAAGCTCGAGTTAATCACAGGTGGCGACATACTTTAAGCAGAAGCTAAGGCCTATTTTCTAGGCTTTCTTGAAAATGTTCAGGAGCTTTACTACTTGTGTCCTCGGAGTCATTACCCACTGGCCAAGAAGGAGCCATTCAACAGCGACGAGAACGTTGAACGCCTTGTGATGGCAGTCGATATTTAACAGCCAATGTGCTGCCATGAGTGCAGCTACTCATTCTTCGGCATTGGACCCACTGAAGAGCAGTTCTTTGTCCACATGGAGGAAAAGCTTGCTTGCATAGGGAAGATCGGGGCCATCGTACACAATGCAAGGTGTTATTGGAACGCTCGCTCCTGCATGATAAAAAATAAAAAGATCGTTGTCTGGAAAGCGCTACGCCAGACTTCATTATTTGTTTTCAGTAAATAACAGTTTTCTGTACCGTGTGCTATCTTGAGTAATATGAGCTCGAACATGAGAGCACGTGGAAAATAGCCTTAAAACAGAGATAGGGTGATACGTGGATGGCGCTGCAGAAACTGGAGGGGAGAGGGGGGCGCTGTTCCGCTGACTGTTGGTACTCCCGCCTCGCTAGCGTTGCTGCGAGATGTCGGCTGATTGCGTGCCAATGACCGCTAGCAATGATAACAAAACAAATAAATGAGGCGCAGCAAAATCCTCAGCCGACACCACCGAGATACCGATGCGCAAGCATGGCCTGCGCATCGTGGCAGTCTACGTCACAGCCGATATCTCAGCAGCTACCTAGTCTGACAGGCGCTGGACTAACAACGGTTGGGTTTATTGAGCAGAAAAGAATCAATACACGTATCCGACTGCGTGCGCATCATCGTATTACAGATAATTGTCACTTTTTTCAAGCAGGTTGTGGAAAGAAATATATTGGACAGACGGGTGCCTGCCTTAACGAGAGACTACGCCAGCACAATAACACTTTTAAAAGGCACACCTACTTCACAATCTGCTCATTGTCGTTCTTGTAGGTGTAAACCGTTGTTTAATCGCACGCATATCATCTTCAGGCACGTGACCAAAGGTCTCGTGAAATCACAGAAGCCTTTCACATTAAGTACAACAATGATGTTTGCATTTCCACCCCATCTATCTGTCTGCATGACTGCGAATTAGCCTGCTTGAAAAAAGTGACAATTATCTGTAATACGATGATGCGCACGCAGTCGGATTACGTGTATTTATTCTTTTCTGCTCAATAAACCCAACAGTTGTTAGTCCAGCGCCTGTCCTGTGTAGTCTGATGTGGCTGTTCGCGTTGATGGGAATTCATATCACCGCTAGCGGCCACTGACACACTCTAAGATGCCGTTTCGCATCAACAATATCGAAGCGGGAGGGTCAACAGCTAGTGGAAGCGCGGCGCCCTTTCCGCTTTGTTTCCGACAGCCGCCGCTGCTAGAGTTACTGTATATGCTACCTGTAGGTAGCATATACAGTGACTCCAGCCGCTGCGAATCAGCCGACGTAAGGTTCAAGGCTGTTCGCCACGCGCTCGCGTGTTCGAGCTCATATTGTTCACGATAGTACCATCCAAAAATGAAGCTCATAACATGGCCCATATGGAACTGGAGAGAATTAACAGCTTTTCTACGTGCAATTAGCTTGTTTGGGAAAGAGAAAGTACTATTTGACAAATATCATCCGCATTTTTAAAGAAAAAGGAGCATTCTTTAGTGGCATGAAGGATTCCTGCACAGCGATAAAAAGCATATAAAACAAAACTCTGCACAAGGACTTCTCTTCAAGGCTGCAAGTTGCAGCCTTGAATGTCTTATAAATCTTATAATCAAATGTCTTATAAATCATTAGGCTTGTCTTTTACCAAATAATATCATTGGAGGTGGTCGTACAAACTGCGTTTTTTAATGTTTGTACATGTAAAAGTATTTAGCGAAGTTACAACGCCAAAGCGAGGCGAGGCGCATATAACTCTTAATAACCACAACAAAATAATGAAAGCTAGACATAATGGAAACAAATAGAATAAAATAAATTGTGCTCGAACGCGGGCACTCAAGCGTACGCACGAAGGGGGGGGGGCGCACCCCCCTAGTCAATTCAGACAGAGGGGGGGGGGGCGCAAAGTCTGCCCCCTACTTTGACTTTGTAGTAAGGCGGGGGGAGGGGGGCAGCGATTAACCTTCCTACTTCCCTCCCCCTGATGGGGAACCCTGCGCACGTCTACGTGCACACTGATGCTCGAACTAGCGCTTGCACAGTTCAGGTAGTTAGGCGATTCGGCCACACACAGACATGAAAAATTCATTCGAACACAAGTCAAGTTTAACGAACGGCTCCCCGTGCACGGGTGCCGGCATTATCAGGAAACCTATGTTACGGATGAATTAAAACGTCGGTACGAATTTAACGAAACGGAATGTATTTGCACTGAGGCGAGCTTCGCGCGGCGTACCTAAAACGAAGCAACATGCTGCGTTAAAATGACCCACACGCATCAACCCGAGCATCACGGTAGTTTTCGCGCACAAAACGAACACGGACGGAAAAGAACGACGCGGACACCACGTCGTTGTTTTCTGTCCTGTTTTTTTTTTCTTGTGCGAAAAAAATGCACTTGAATTACCAACAGGCCGAAGCATACGCGCCTTAGACACGCTTGACGCTTAGAGGTAACAGGCGCCGTCACAACCCAACTATTCTTAAATCAAAATAGTGGTTCATCGAGAGCGGGGCCCCCTTCCAACACCACCGCCGACAGGAGGGCACCGCCACAACTGCGTTCAAATCCCCCACCGAATCACAGCCGCGCATGCGCACACTGCTTTCAACACCAAACAAAGCAAAGCTTGCCCGCGCCTAATGTCACACAACTTTGCCTTCATCCCGATGAAACAATACACTCACATATGCTCGCTACGTTAACAAATGCTCACCGATCGTCAACCAGTTAAGAAAGCTTAGTTAGCGGCATTAGATCGCGCTCTCGGAGTTAACAAAGCGCTGGCCGTAGCAACGTGATAGTGGTACATACCGTTTCAGTTCGAGTGCTCCACGATATGAAGCTGCAGGTCTCCCTTTGAGTATAGTGCATCTTCGTAATAAGCAGCACTGGCAGAAGGTAAAGGACGAGCACACAGCGCACGCACACTTCAAACAACCGAAACACACCGATTCCAAAACTCGACCGATCGGGAGGCGATGCACAACACACGCAGAAAACGATGGAGTCCGGCGGCGTGTCTGAGCGCGTTGCTTAGGTCACGTGGTGATAGCAGTGATAGAGCTGTTCCGCGCGCTGCGCACGCGCGGCGGCTGCGCCGGCAGAGGAGGTGGCGCCCCGGCCGTTGTTGGGTCGCGTGGGCGCAGCGCGCAGCTTTCTTTCTGCGGCAGTGTTATATTTTGTTATGCTTTACACAGTGTATTCGAATCGCAGTAAGCATTGCGACGACACGGTAAGGGCTGCTTGACTACAAGCAGGGCTTAAAGGGACACTAAAGGCAAGTATTAAGTCGACGTTGATTGTTGAAATAGCGGTCCAGAAACCTCGTAGTGCTGCTTTTGTGCCAAGGAAGTGCTTATTTTGAAATAAAATCACGTTTTTAGTGGTCCGCATCGCGTTAGCGCGCTTCAAATCTCCCGCCTGAAAATACGACTCTCATACGTCACTGCTGCCGTGCCCAACGTTGCCCGCTTTTACTGCGCGGCCGCCGACACTAGTAGCAGCCGAACGGAAGTAGCGGGACCCACAGTAGCAACAACGGCGCTGCGGCAAAGACTTGCTCGGATGGGCACATTCAAAGCCGTCACCAAGTTGCGGCTGGTCTCGTAATCCTCAGTACGAAAGTGCAGCGAGCACACACGCAGAGGTTTTGACTGTTTAGCACACTGGCGCAATGGCATGACACTAAGCCACTTCGAGCGTAAGGGTTCATTCCGCGGCACCCAGTGAAAGGACACACCGGTTTCCTTGCTGCAGCACTGGCGTTGTGCACCATTCGGGCATCCGGCAATATCACACGCATGCGGCATTTTGTCGAACTTTCTGTCAGAGCGACTTTCACGAGCGCGCAAAACACGCACGGCAGTACGCGATCCCGAAACTACCACTGAGACGGGCGAGGCACAGTTCGGCGAAAACGGAACCTTTGAACCACGCGCGCCGTTCCCCATGGCAACGCCACGAAGGTTTTGTTTTCCATGAATCAAGCGGAAACGAACAAACAGCATTTTATTACGTCTTTTGATGCTCGGAATGTTCTTTTTTTACTGCTGCTAGTTTGATTACTAGTGAGTTATTGTAGGCCGACTTCCCTACGTCATCGGGATCACTTCGAAAATGTCCCACTCGTGGCGCTCATCATGTGATACATTTAGCTCAATTTCTCGGTAAGTAGGGCACTGCTGTTGATAATATTGCCGTTTTAGAAGTTGTCATACATTGGGCTTTCACTCTGACATAAATTGTTATTTGCCTTTAGTGTCCCTTTAAAGTCTCCCTTCACTGGAGGGGAGGCCCTCACAAAGCGGCAATATATATGTAATATATAATCTCAAAGAAAAGATCGCCTAGCAGCGATCTTTTCGCCGCTAAACTGGTACTGCTGTGGTCTCAGCGGCTCTGCTACGCGCAGATCGTGGCTTGTTGGAACGCGGTGCGAGCTGTCATAGCGAAGAATAAACGCATGATTCTCGATATATCGGTCAAGATCCACTTTCGCGGTCGTATTATCCAGTTTTGGCAAAAATGTGATGGTATTAAACTCATGAAAATGCATTATTTTCAAGGGATGTTGGCAGGAAATAAAACGAAAACGTATTAGGCTAAAAAACGTATTATGCAGAATCGTGTCAACGAGATTTCACTGTATATGTATGCTATAGATTAAGCGTTAGGAGAGGTGTTTGCGATGATCACAGAGCAGTGAAGCCAACTGTCTCTAAACTGAACAAATGCTTATGAATGCTAAACAAATACATATATTATTCCGAATGTATTTCGGGCATTCATTCAACGTGTCAATCCAATCAAGCAATAAATGAAATTATTTTGGAAATGATTCCTCAAAAATAAATCTGGATGTAAAGGCTTAAATATATGTGAGCTCAAAATAAGTAACATCAGTTGACTCACTGCATTCAGAACCTCAGGCACGACAATGCTGCATTTTATTTTCACTACCACTTGCCTAATAAAGTAGGCGAAATACATGCGTCTTTGCAATTACAGCAGACTTGTGATGCACAACTAAAAGAATGAAAATTGAGTGGCAAGCTTAGCAGACCAAGGTGAACCATTACTGATTCACGAGCAGGTAGCTTCACACTCATGTGCCTCGTGAAACAGTATCCTGTGCCAAGACGCTCTGTCGAACAGGGTGGTGACCCGTGGTTTCAGGAGGCGTTGCCCGTGGTGTTCAATGTCTCAGTTAATTGCATTCAGCAGTACAACGATACCTGTTTACACCTACGGGTCAATTCACTGCGTGAATTGACCCATAGGTGTAAAATCCAAAGAACACCCATGGGTGTTTAACAGAACATACACCCATTGTACACCCAAAAATGAAAAAAGGGTGTGCGAAGGGTGTGCAAAGAAGACATTACACCCTTTCGGATAATATTGACAGAAAAAAAGGGTGTACGATAGGTGTTTTATCGCAAATACACCTATAAGGGTGTGAAACGGTTTGCAGTGTAGCACCTGCCTTAGGAGGTGTTTCTTATAGTCCCGCGGGGTCACTCCCATATCAATTTGGAACTATTCGCGACGGGAGCATAAAACGTATTTTGTACTTCGATGCTTTGATTAATTTACCGCCATTTTCAATAATGGGAACCTGCAAGTAATCCTACGAGAATTACTGAAATTGCTTGTTTTAACGGAAGCGGTGAAAAAAGGCAAAAAGTTGGCAAAGAAGGAAGCAGAAATAGCATTTTATCCATCGCTTTTAACTCTACTCTTAACACTTCCGACCACGAAACCCCTGTACGTGTAGGATGCGTATGCACGGATCAATCACGCGTGGATTTTGTTCGAGGAAAATACAACGCTTTCGTTATACTGCCGTGGGCGCTTCAAAACAATTTCGACTGATATTTTGAGATGGAAAAGAAAACAACGTTAAAAAAATGAACTAAGCGCCCCTATCAGTCTCTGTTCCACGTCTGCACTATAAATGACAAGTAGCTTATTGCCAACTGAAATACGTAAACAAAGTCAATGAGCAAAACAGGCCGTGAAAGACGTCTTGTGATATCATTGCAGAGTAGTTTTCGTGAGCTAAAAATGTACTCAGCACTTCGTACACAGCAATGTTCCGGTTGTTCTTACAGATGAAAGTCTCGATTAAATGCTCCAGTAAATGTTCATCGTACACGTTTGTGTACTCTGTGTATGTGTGTGCATGTGAGACGCACTTTTCACCTCGATTGCTCACGCAGCTGATTGACCGGCACGGCAACGGCTTCCTCACCTTGGATGAGCTGCGCCGATTCTTCGCCGCGTTCGACGAAGAAGGTCTGACGGACGAGGAGATCGAAGAGTTTACACGTGAGGCCGACACGGACGGCGACGGCAAAATAAGCTACGACGAGTTTGTGGCTCTGATGACGTCGATGTAATCATCGAAATAAAATTATTTTATTCATCGTTTATACAATAATATTAATAATAATAATAATAATCATATATGTGTTCTTACGTGCCAAAGCCACCATAAGATTATGAAGCATGCCGCGCTGGAGAGGTCCGGAAATTTTGACCATCTGGTGTTCTTTTACGTGCACTGTCATGGCACAGAACACGGGCCTCTACGATTTCACCTTCAGCGAAATCCGGGATCGGACATGCTATCTATAAGCTACTGACATCTACGAGCTCACTTGTGTGCGGTGCACGTTTTACTAGCGGCAAAAACAAAACGATAAACGCTGCGTCTGCTTATCGCTGTCCCGAAACGTCACGAGGGAAGCGTATCGTTTTTACACGGAGCATTAGGGAGCACTACAATCGCGGCGCTCCTAGACGTGCAAGCGGACATGTCACGCGGTATTTTTCTTGGTATTTCGTGAACATCTGTAGATTAACATATATATCGTTAGAAACTGTCTAATCGGATAATTTGCAAACCGATCCACAACTTTCTGCATGGAATTTTGGGACTAGCTTCGTTGATTCAAAAGTGTGTTAATTAAACATGCCAAATTAGGAAATTAAGCGGAAAAACCAATAATAGTGTGACTTACTCGATGCAATTGTAAGAAACACGCATTTGTTAGCGTCGTCATAGTGTGCGTCGTCCAATTTTCACTCTGGCCAAAGATATCTGGAGCACCATCACACGAAAATTGTCATAGAAGAGCGTGAGTGCATGAGGAATACGATTCGGGTCACGTCATGAATAACGTGACTTTTCTGTCGCGTACGGCGATAAATCCTTTCCTCCAGTCACGTGTGGCACATACCCGCATACCGAGGCCCGGCCGTGGTATTCGGGTGCGCGCGGCAGGTGATTCCTTTGCCAGAATGAAGTTTTGCATTCACTCACAGTGCATATCAAACCATCCTTGCGAAATCTTAACGCAACAGCCTCGAGGAGTCTGTTCGCATAAAATGCGGTGCGGGTGTGGGCGGTGTTGTCGATGGGTGAGATATCGCGACGGAAGCGAAGAATAAAAATCACTGCTCGAGCCGGAAGTGAAGCCACGCCTTCTGCAAAGCAGTCAGATATTCTACCGCAGAGCAACGCCAGTGCTTCAAACCGCTTCTAGAAAAAAAAACTATAGGATTGTCATGTCCGAACAACGCGAATTATGACTGCAGTGTTGGCTATACGCTTTTTATAACAGTGTAATATACACTATACATATGCACACCTATGACTCCGCAAGCTATATTCAAGCGTTCCGCAAATACTCCTAGGAGAGCTACTTCCGACACTCACATCATCGCACCGTACCGTGCACTTCATCGCGATGAACACGACGTCTCTGCACTAAGGTCAGTACCGACGCCACGTCAGGCCATGAGCTACCCTTTATACAGCATTGTAAAGCGCTTGGTTCAAAGAGGCAAATCCTTCATAGGGTGCTACTCGCTGACTGCTTCTGATGAAATCGAATTCCAGAATGCGGGGGGGATCTGCCTATTTATTTTATTTTATTTAATTTTTTTTTCATTTATACTACTTCCCGAAATTTGGCCACCACGAGTTTGCATCGGACTCCATCCTGTGCTCACATGTGCACAGTCCATGTTTTATTAAAGACGCTCTCCAAGCGGTGCTTTCTGATCGGTCGGTGCTTTCCGATCGCAGGCACAGCAAGCTTTCTGCAACTCGACGTTGACCCCGTCTCCGTGATCGGTCGCACCCTTGACCAAGCGTTGATGTCACTTGATGACAAGGTCATATGACATCACGTTATTTGGCGTCACGATGACGTGACAAAATATGACCATCTCTGACGTCATCACGTTATGATGATCTTTTTTATCACTAGTGTTGACGCCGCCGGACTCGGCCGATGGCCAATTTCCGCGTTAGGTGAGACATTTATGGATTTCGCATTAATAAGAAGGTGTTCGAAGCGTCACCGCCATGCCATTCCTTTCGCCGGTAGTAGTAGATGAATGTGCGGTCTTCGAGATGTGTATTTTCATTTCCAGAGACATAGTTCGGTGGTGCGACCTGGACGCCACCTGTAACAGAGAACATGGCGTTATGACATAAAGAAAGCCGGGCCTAGTTGCACTGGCGGCGCAAGGCTGTACGCACAACGGAGCTCATCGGTTCCTGGCTGACCTGGCCATTCGAAGTGATGCCTAGTAATCAAATTTCCACTCTATTTAAGCACAGTCGCCTCTCGCCACTTCAGCCGTATTACCTGGTATTACTTCGTGGACTAATTCAAACGGGTCGAGTCCAGCAGTCGCGCTTGGCAGCGCGCTGCGATTCCCTGTAAGCGGCTTCCTCTTCGGCAGTGCGTACCTTTGTTTCGGTCTGCGTCAGGCACCGCACTCCGCCGTCACATGCGTGCGCACAAGGGGGGGGGGGGGGTATAATGCTTCATTCCGTATATGCTTCATTCCGTATAATGCCGGCGCGCCTATGCGCGCCGGCATTATACGGAATGAAGCAGCGCATATGAGCAGTTGGCCGTGACATCATATCTGGCGCGTCCGAGCTGTTGTGCGCAGTGTCCAGGCAGACGGGCAGACGGTGGAGCGGTGTATCGGCTATAGCACAGCAAATGTCAAACTAGGTCCTAGACAACGCGCAGTAACGTCATCGGAGCGCGTAGTTTTCTTTTCCTTTTTTCCCCGTGTCGGTAAGTACACGGCCGGCTTAACCAGCTACGCAGATAAAAGAGGTTCCCCTGAAGGAACTGCCTGACTTATTTCTCTTTATTTTAGGGGTGAAGCTTCTTCGGAGAATAGAAAACAGGATATCGTGACATACTCTATCAAATGCCTTCTCTAAGTCAATTTGCTACATATCGACTTTTCTAAAATCTGCATCATAAGTTTCGAGTATGCTGCGAGACACGTGGATATTGGTAAATATTGAACTCCCTCTTATCTCGCAGGTCTGATGCGGCCCTACTATATCGCAAAAAACACCTTGTAGTCTGCTCGCAAATACCTTCACTAATACTTTACAATCTACGTTGGTGAGCGTAATTGATCTATAGCCTGTTACATTGTTAAGTTTATTCTTATCGTCGCTTTTTGGTATCAAGACTGTGTAAGCCCTTTTGAAAGACGGTGGAGGGCGTCCTGCTTGATACGCCTCCTTAAACACCCGTTCTAGTAGCGTGGCTATTTGAGGACAGAAAGCGTCGTGAAAGGCTGCTGTTAGGCCGTCAGGACATGGCGACTTTCCTGGGTTAAAGTGTGCTATGGCCATTTCAATCTCTTTAGCTGTAATATCTGCTGCTAATTTTTCCGTTTCTTCGGCGTCTAATCTAGGCAAAGCTGATAAAAAATGATGCTCGTAACAAGGCCTGCTCGGTACTCTAGACTTTAACAGCTCTTTGTAATGCTCCTCAAAGGCATGCTTAATATGTTCTGCATCTCCAGACATTTTCCCTTTATATTCAACCTTAACTATTTCATTCCTTTTAGCATACTTTTTCTCCGTTGCGAAAGCCCGCTTCGTTGGTATTTCATCAGTCAAAATCGCTTCCTTAGAGCACGAACAAGCGCGCCACGGTATTTTTCCGCGTTGATTCAAGCGTATATAATTGAGAGAGGGGGGAACGGTTAATTTGAGTAATTTTGCAAGTGCGTGCAAACTAGGGTTACTCATGGTTGTGTTGGAGATGCAGACGTCAGTCATTTTAATTTTGTTGGTTACAAGATGCGGTGTAAACTATTAAGAAGAAAAAGACGGCGCAGTAGAAAAGGCTGACGAGAGTATCCAAGTTCCTCAATCATTAGGATGAACTTCTAAAGAAGCTGTTTTTACCGCGAAAACTGTAACTTTTCTAGTTTTGAAAGGTTTAGTGCGATATTGTATGCTTTCACTTTCATCTCGATATGGGGTGAATAGGCTTTTGAGGGGATATTAGCATAAGACCAAATCAGTTTGCGATATGAGTTTGGCACTCAGCGGTGCAGTTTTCGTTACGCGCTATAAGAATGAACGGGCATTTGGTGCAAGGTTTCAGCATCGCAACCAATGCAAATGTTGTGAGGTGCTTTTGGCGTGTTCGCACTTAGGGTTATTTTTTGTTGTGCACTGTGTGTTGTAAAGTAACGTAAGGATGACATTTTACGCGCACGTAGAGGGATTAGGTAAGTGGTTATTCGTACTTAGTTTTTTGCAACGCTATAACAATGAGAGTAATTGAAGCGCTCTGGAGAACACAGTAGTTTACGCAGATGCGTTGGCATGGGCAGGAAACTTTAACCGAATGGGCCTGGTAAGAGACAGTGTTTATCCCTTATGTTTTGTTCTTTTTCTGTGAGGAGTTATTGATCGAGTGATCACATGAGCGGATCATTATTAAGCTTTTCCGAACGTTGTAGTATGAGCGATCGTTCAGACACCTGTGAGACGCGGTCGAACCAATTGTTAAGTGTTTTGACCGTAAGGGACGAGAAGGTTGTTTTGCAAGAGCAACCGTAAAATATTTATGTCACAACATAGGTCGACGTTTCAGAAATCTTAGCTTGATATTTCAGCGTTAGCAGACTATCCGCGGGACAGAACAGGCAAACGTAGTCTGGGATGAAAAGAAGGAAGCTGCCTTCTTAAGTCTGAAGGCTGTACTGATTAGCCGTCCGGTTCTGCGAGCTCCCGATTACGACTGATAGTTTATGGCCCAGTGTGATGAATGATCCAGGCCTAGGTGCCGTTCTGTGTCAGAAGGATGACGATGGAAACGAACATCCCGTGCTCAACCTGAGCCGCAAATTGAGCTCTCGTGAGATGGCGTACTGCGCTTCGGAAAAGGAGTGCGCTTGCACTGTGTGGACCATTCATGAATTGCAGTGTTATCTCGGAGGCCTCGTGTTCACCGCAGAGATTGACCATTGTCCTCTTACCTGGCTACAAACCACGACATCAAAGAACAGCCGCCATCTGAGGCGGAGTTTGATTCTTCAGCAATATAATTTTGAAATTAAGTATAATCAGGGCAAATTGAATGGAAACCCTGGCGTGCTTAGCCGCTCTTTCTAAGCAATCCAAGGGTGCTCTTCACAATATCTCGAAATTGGTATTTGAAATTTTTTCTCGTGCATCAATTTGTGTGATTGAGTAAATTACCACCTTTTGTTTCTCAGAATTAGCGAGTCCTGAGAGTTTTGAGTGTGAGATTTTCATATAAAGCTAGTAATGAAAGTTTGTTTGCCATCCCTCTTTTGCCCTGGTGTACTCGGAGGTGGCCGAATGATTGCTTGTGCATGTGGTTGAGTTTCAGAGACGCCGAACCAGACAATGCAACAAGCGAAGGCGAGCTTCTGGCATTCAACGGCGGAGAATTCCGTCGTCCCTTCGAGCAGCAGCGGTGACTGCTACCCTCCGTTTCTCCACTGGCGAGGGAGGAGGCTGTTATGACTGACCATCGGTGGTGACGCACTGTCTATGAGAATGGACGGGAGATGCGTTCTCACACTACTGGGGCACCTGCATCCATCCCAGAAACGGCCTCCCCGCGACGGGAAGCGCCCCACAATGGGAAGAGCCTCGTACGAGCTCCGTTGGGCGGCAGAGATACCGTGAAATAGCAGAGAGACGTCAAAGATGGCACCTTAACACCTTTCGTGCCCTTCTGGGGAGAGGCAGATGAACTTGCCCGAGTATCCCATTCTCCCGGCTGACCCCACAAGAGTCTCATTGACCGCAGGAACTTTGCTCCATCAGCGAGTGCAACGACCCCTCGGTAACAGTGTTTTTGGCTGGTGCCATGGTGGGCGGTGTCGTGTCTGTGATTCGTTACAATCAAGAAGGAGGAGCCAGCCGGAGGGGTTATAACGACGGTGCTGAGTGAGACAATGGGCTCTGAGGCATGAGTTAAAATGCTCATCCAGTTCGCTCGCCGCTGAACTCTTACCTTTTCACTGTGTAATTAAGTGTACAAAAAGTGACAGTAAACTTGTTTCTTTTCGTTTTCCCAACTTGCAAGCGTCAGTTCCTCAACCCGGATACTCTGTCACGCCAGCAAATGGAGTCCGGGTACGACACAACAATAACGTCGCAACAACTGGTGGCAGCAGTGGGAAGGAACTTAACCCCGGCCCCCACAATGCGCAGTAACGTCATCGCGGCGCGTAGTTTTCTTCTTCTTATTGCGATAGCAATTATATGGACAGTCTCGGCAGGTTTTTGCCGTCGCCGTCACCGCCGTCATGCACCGTATATGTATAGTTATGTATATATATAAAAGTTCCAAAGAAATATAATTCAGAAAAATGCTTCCGAAGCACGGAATCGAACTAGCGACCTCTCGCTCTGCAGAGCGTGGCGCTAACCACTACGCCACAAAACGCAGATCCTTCAGGTAGCTAACGGCGAGCGTTATATACACACCCTTTACCGCTGGCAGCACTCCGACACGGCAGGCGCTTATAACCGTTTCTTCATTACCAGCGAGATGGCGCGAGGAGCGCAATGGGCGCATTTAAAAGTCGTCGGCCAGCTCGCTCGCTTCTGCTAATATTTGCGGACGGAGAACCTTGCCCTTCCGCTGTCTGCTCGCGTGGTATTTGCTGCCGGGGCCCGTGATGTTTCTGTAGCGTAGCAGCGCGTCCATCACGGGCCGCTTTTCTCGCTATCGCATTCATTGCTTCGCCCTTGCGGCGAAACTCTGACTTTTTTTTCTGTGCCGGTAACTACACGACTGGCTTAAACTGCTACGCTGTTAAAATAGGTTCCCCAGAAGGAGCTGCCTGCCTTGTTTCTCGCTATTTTCTCTTTCTTTCTGCGTGTATTTCTTTTTCTTCATTTACTTTCTCCCTGTTTTTGATATCTATTTTTGGTCTCTGTTTATTTCCATTTCTGTATTTCTCTCGCTACCTTTTTAACACGAAAGTGTTTTATGCCGGGGTCCACCAAGACTTCACTGACGTATTTCCGCCACGGATATGACGTTTTTAAAATCTACACGAACATAATACAAAGAAAAAAAAACCAGAATAAAAAGTTCCACAAACGTAGAAAATTTGGGAATCGAACCCACGACCTCTCGGTCCGCGACGATAGATCGCCGAGCGTTTAACCCATTGCGCCACAAACTTTTTTTTTTTTTCTTTCATGGTATTTATTCAACATAGGATATCACTTGAAAGCAATTGAATACAGACAAAGAACTAATATGTTGATTATGCTCTTATCGCAACACAATGACGAACAGAAGGCACTACAGAATTCGCAATCACCTCTATAGCGGATACATCACATAACTGATTTTTCAATTGTGTGCTAGAACAGCGGTAAGGATAAGCACCTCACCAATGCCGTATACCATTCTGGTTGATATTCCATTTGCTCGTAGACATCTCTTAGCTGAGTGACCAACCTAATGAAGTGGGCTGTTGAGGAAACTATCGGCTCTGCGTTTCTCTGCAACATGCGCGTCTTCCACAGGCTATGCATTCCAATGAGGAGAAACATGTCGAATGGTACGTCATTACAACTCGCTGGCAAGAGATATCGCACGGAATGGGAATTTAGCACAAAGTCTTTTTGAAGAGTTCGTTGGAGCACATCCCAAAATAAGATTGCATCTCTGCAGTCTATAAAACAATGTTCAATTGTTTCTGGCACATCACACAGAGGACAATCAACGGACGACACAAAAATGTCTCTTGAACGAAGCCAAGTCTTCACAGGCAAAGTCTCTGAATGTAATTTAAAAAAGAACGTTTTTGTCGATGGTGTCAGCGGCATTTTACGTATTCGATCTAAGACATCATGTCCTGGCAGTCCCAAGTATTTTGCACGATAAAGTGGTGGCGGAAACAGCATCGCTATTAAATCTCTGTAAAGATTTTTGCGTGATACACAGTACAAATATTCATTTGAAAACCTAACTGTTAAAAAACGAACAGAGAAATAAACTTCCCGCATAAATCCCCATAAACATGGTCGTGGAGAAGAATCGGATGAAACTACTAGATCAGTGCTGCATTGTGCTAGAGCGCATATTCAGAGCTTTCATCGTAAATTTGCAACATTTATATGGTCATCAACATATGAATCCATGAGACGAGACAATCTATTCAGACCAGTTAGTGCAGGTGGGCTAGGTCTAGTACATCTGTACGTGTGGCAAATTGTATCTCGCTACTTCTTTTTCCGCGACGCTTCTCACCCTATTATTCGAGCATTCTTGCAGGTAAACCTGGTTAATGTGCTACCTGATCTAGTAGTGGCATTGCGCCACAAACGCGTTTGCAGGGGGCTACACACACGCGCCTTATATATCTAACACTCCTCCGTGTAACTGCGCTCTTGCTCGGGGCGGTGCCGCCGCCTACGAGCAGAAAAGAGAAGTACTGCATTATGACACTACCGCGCACCGACAGTGAACGCTTCGGTGGTCTCAACTCTACGACGCCTCGATGCCACCATTCGAAGGGACGCTGGCATCAAGAAGCACTACCAACGCCACCTAGGTGGCGTTCGCCCTACTCAGCACAGCGGAGCGTGGCCTCCGCAATTAGCTCTGAAAATGTTTCTGAAGTTGATCGCGGAGGCTGCAATTGCGACGCGCTATACGCGCTGATTTGACTCGGTGACGATTCAGTTACGTGCTTCGTCTTTCGCGTTGTGCTAGCGTGTGCAGCGTAGTGCAGCTTCCATATGCACCCACGGTGTTTCTCCGCTGTCTATTGATACGAGTGTGATGGCAGCGACTACGAGAACTGCGGTATTAAGCGCTGTCGAAAGACAACGACGTCGGCGAGCTAACGTCGCGCAAGTGAATTTGGTGCAGCGATGGACACGCCAGGGGGGAGCGGGAGGCCTTCGCGCGTTCACGGCTCAAGCTGAGAACTCTGCCTCTCGCTTTCCAGAAATTGACCGCAACGCGACCCTACTGGCTGCCATACACACACCGAACCAAGACCGAAATGATCGTATCTTCGCAGAAGCGACCCGCCAGCGGGACGCCGCTCGACAATACGACGCAGGATGCCCAGCACACCCACAGGATGGTCCACGACCCGCAAATCATGCACCCTTCGCTGCAGCGGACCACAAGTTCACCAAACGATTCAGTGACAACCCGTTCGGTTTAGCCTGCACCGTTTGCGAACAGTTCACATGTGATTTGCGCGATGCTCCGGCGCGTGCAATGCAGTGTCTCCGGACAATGTATCCCGGTCGCGAGTCTTTCGAAGACTTCCGCTTATGTGCCAACTGTTTCACTTTCGTGTTCTATACCGATTTCTATATCAGAGGGATCAACCACATTTTTTTCTGTCCCTTGCCCTCTCTCTCTTTCTATTCTTTCTCTGTCTCATTATTTCTGGCTGCCTCTTTCTTTCTATGACTTTCTTTGTCTCTCCCTCTCTCTCTCTGCGTACCCGTTCTTTCGCTCATCAGAGGTACTGCAGCACACGCAGGAAATACCGGCGCACGTGTTCTAGGAGCGTATCCGGAGATGGAGAAGAAGATGGCTCATGCCCGTTGATGATGATAATAGTTTTTTGTTCGCTCTGCACGACTGCCAGTCGGTTAAGAAGCTCCGCTGTTAAAAAGATCATATTAAATACTTAGTTATCACGTAACGTGATGTACTTAGTACATTCATGTATCGTGCCGGATTCGTAGATTCTTGGTTTGCCCAGGTAGCGGATCTATGGCACAAAACAAGATCACAATCATCATCCCGGCGTGTGACCCTGTTCGAAAGGTAAACCAGCTGCGGTGGGAGTGGCGGCGGAGCGCAAGTCACGGCCATGGAGCGCTCCCCGCCAACACACCAGCCTGAAGAAGCGCCAATGCCGAGCACTGGAATGGAACCGCCGGCGAAGAAAGCCCGCTTCTCCAGGTCCATCAAAAACCTCCTCGACGCCCATGGCAGCACAAGAACGAGCAATGGCGCCGCGCCGGAGCCGAGCAGACGAGACGTTGCTGTTGGCACTGACGGCTCGGAGGAGTTCTCGGAGGAGGAGCTGGCGAAGCTGCGCAGAGAATTCGAGTGGTACGACAAAGACGGCGATGGCCAGATCACCGCCGAGGACCTGGGCGCCATGATGAGCGCACTGGGCTTCAACCTGACCCAGGAGGAGCTCGAGATGGAGATCGCAGAGGTAGACAGGAATGGCGACGGAATGATAAATTTCTCCGAATTCGTCGCCAAGAATGCAGGTGACATTACGCTCCCCGACATTACGCCGCGCGACAGTACGCCCACGGCAGAAGAAATCCGCGTGATATTCCAGGTGAGTACGCCTATCCTTTGGTTCACCGCCTTCCCCTCCGGTGCGAATTATTGCATCGGTCTCGTAAAGCAATCAGCTTGCGATACACCAAAGGGTTTGCACAGCGTGGGAGCACTGTAACAAGAGTATGCGGCGCTTCTTAGACGTGTCCGAGTCCCACACATCATGGGAAGCAAGGTGGTTATTACATTGCCGGCCGGCGCTCGGGTCAATGAAAGCAACTTCAGGGAGCCACTTAAAGCTAAAAGCCATTCCATAGGAGTTTTATGACCTCGAATATGCTTATCAATACGTCTTGCCAAAACTAGGGGCCAATGAAGTGATGCTGCCGCACCCATATTTATAAATCCACGATACATTCGTTCGCACATCTAATCAGATCGCGGCACAGCGTAAAAATAACGTGCCGAGGTGGAACCGCTGTCACGTCAACGCCACTTTCCCCACATAACCGTATGAATAAAAAAATCACAGCATATCCACGGAGTGAATGATGATGAGTGGGCGAAGCTGCGGAGGTTCATCGGTAAACCGTGAATCTTCCGTGAATTCTGCCCAGTACATCATCACCGACGTGAGATGGGGCGCGTTTATACTAAAGGTTCGATGAGTTATGACGACTTGCAGCTCACTTTAATTTTACATGTACGCTGTGAATTTTCATTGTTTAGAAAACCATTGCTTTAGAAAACATCTGGCGTCTTTCGTTAAGCAGCTGGCGTCTTTTCCTTTTGCTTTAGAAACATCTGGCGTTCTTTTGTTTTGCTTTTACAAAACATCTGGCGTCTTTCGTTGGTTTATTTCATCAATCAACGGCGTTTTGAACAAAATTTTTATTGTTTAATCACGCACAGGAGAAATCTCACCAGGCACTACCTTGGAGGTAAACAATGGCTGCTAATGGGAATGAGAGACAGGAGTCGGCTTTTAGCTAACACTTACACTTCTACTTCTACTAACGTTTCCTACTGGAACATGCCAATGGCTGCTAATGGGGAATGAGAGACAGAAGAATTCGGCTTTTAGTTAACGCGCACGCTGCGAACTTTTTATTGTTCAACAACGCACAGGAAAAATCTCCCACCGGCACGACCTTGGAGGTCAAAGCGTAAGACTGGTTACGCACTACGACTACGACTACGAGGGACGAACGGGTGCCGCCTTAAGGAGCTTCGCCCCTAATAAAGTTAGGCGGGCACTGGCTGGTTAAATAAGCTTAGGCGGGTTAACCTCTTCTACCTTTTTAGCCTTCACAATGGCTCTTTTTTAGCACTTCTTGCAGTATTTCCTCATCGTGACCACGGTATTCAAGTTAACCTAGCGATCTCGAGCCAGAGTTTAAAAATGTGATGATGCATTGTATGACGACGTCATCAAATGAATCTTGTTGATTACTGCATAAAGTGTTTCACACAATTATTGTTGTGCCCAATTGCGTATTAGCAAAAATAAATAAACACTTCTCAAATAAACGAAGCTGGGCGGAAAGGTTCAATCAGGTAGTTCTAGATCCGTTTGAAAAAGGTCCGATTAGATAGCTTATAACTCTCTATGAAGTAATAATTGGTTTTTTAACACGAAAGTGTTTTATGCCGGGGTCCACCAAGACTTCAATGAGGTATTTCCGTCACGGAAATCACGGAAATGACGTCCAAAAAGGTACACGATCACATGGCAAAGGAAGAGATTCCGTCACCGGGCATCGAACCCACGACCGCTCGATCCGCAACAACAGATTCCGGGCACGCTATCCACTGCGCCACGGTCACAGAGTCTAGAGGCTTTACAAACACGCCTTTTATACCTACCACTCTCCCGGTCGGCGGGGTGGTGTTGCCCTCTGGGAGCGGTAAGGTAAAGTAATTCGTCATTACTATGGCCTCCGCGATTAGCACCTGCAACGCGTTACACGTCCGTCCTATTCGGTGCGTTGTCAATAGATGTTCAATTTTGTCAATGCCTTAACACACCGCGAGGTGGCGACATTGGCCCAAGCGTGGTTAAAGCGTCGGCCTCGCTCATAGCATCACGTTAATCCAAACCAAAAATATCTTTGCGACGCGCACCTGCCACACCTGGCTGTAACACCGCGTTCTCCGCTCGCGCGCTCGCCCTGAGAAAAGTCGCGGCCGGGCGACCGGGGCGGCACGACGCGCTTTGCGTTTCCCTCTAGTCTGGCCGTGGCGTTCAATCACATTTTAACATGCCGCGGGATGGCGACTAAGTTCTGCGTCCAATATGCGACGCTCTTCTGCCTATCGCACCTCCTTCTTTGATTAAGCTTTCACCGCTGACTACTACAGCTACCACAAGGGTTTGTTTAATCATTTAGCATGGACGTTAGTCGTCGGGATGGAGATGTACCACCAATCATGAAAGTGGGTGCATACACGTTAAACGGTGCCATTAGTTGCCAGACATCAATATACATTGTGCCAACACTCTTATATCAATGTACAGTAAACACTCAGTCATTTCTGTAAGGGCGCGCTTTACTTTCGTGTTATTCCGATTCCTATGAGGGAGGGATCAACCATGTTTTTCTCTCCCTACTACATATACTCGTGATAAACAAGAAAAAAAAAGCCGCACCTCCCCGAAGGGGATCGTGAGGAAATGCGAATGCATTTGGGTGCACCCGATGAATGTGCGATTAATTAATGAAGAGAGACGAGAGTGTGCACGTAGAGGCGTAATGCTCGAGTTGCATTGTGTTACACTTCGTCCTAGTGGTATCGTTGCCGCGAGAGATTCGACTTCACCGACTTCCATCGCTATCAAGACACCAAACTGAAAAACCATGGTTATGCCATATGTGCACAAGGTTGCTCACAAACTTAAGAATGTGGCCAACAGGTACAAGGTACCCTTGGTGTTCTCGGCGCCCCGCAAGTTGGCTAGCCTGTGCCCACGAATTTCTTCTGCACCGAGGCCCTTCCCGTGTGGGAAGAGGCACGCAAGGCCCTTTGTCGCCTGCTCGGTTGGCGTGGTGTACGAGATCCCGCTTAGATGCGGCAGGGTATATATCGGCCAAACAGGCCGGTGCATAAACGACAGAATTAGGGAGCACGAACTTTCGGTGAAAAATAAACTTTCAGCACATTTGCCTGTGCATTGTGGTTCCTACAAGTGTGAGCCTCGGTTTGCCAGTGTTTCCTTTCTTGGAAAGAGTAACGATGTCTTAGCGCGTGAAATTATGGAAGCATACTATATTAGAAAGAAAAAAGAATGCTGTGTTAGTTACACATCTGTTGCTCTGCGTGGGGGTGAATTTAGTTTCATCGATTCATTTTTCGATTAGTTGATCATGTTATCGCGTGTTTTTTGACGAGCTTGTGAGGCGATGTGCGCGCGCAGGGTCGCTGTGGTTATACATGACGCTGATGTTCTGGGAATAAAGTTAGTTGCGAGTGACGCCCTTTCTGTCCTGTCCTTACTTTTTTTCTTGATGGTACGCGTCTTCTTGGTTTTTCAGTAAGCATGTACCAACTAGCCCAACAAAAAGTTCTATCAAGACACCAAAGCGCGCGCTCCCTGCATGATATATATAGGTCCAAGCGCGGAGAGGAGGAGCGCCCGAGCTCTTTCTCCACCGAGCGAGCACCGCGATGCGAGCGCCCTCACCGGGTACACTCCTCCTCTCCCTTACCCTCCGCTGCTCCGCGATGCGAGCGCCATCACACGCCTGCGCGCTCCTCCTCTCCCTTACCCTCCGCCGCTCACCACCTGCTCCGGTTGCTAGGCGCGACGCAGCTGTTGCTAGGGGCGAGAAGGAGCGCGCGTGGAGAGATAACACCTGTGCGCACGCCGGCCAGGGACGCAGGACAACCCCCGACTAAGAAATGCATTCGCATTTTGAAAAGACATACCACGTGACGCGCTCGCTTGCGCGGCCTTGGACGCCGCGATTGCATTGCTCTCTCACGCTCCGTGTGAAAACGACCATAGCATTTGGCCGGAAGTGCTGCTGCTTAAAAGCCGACAGGCTAGCCACGATGGTGGTGGTTGTGCGATGACGCGCCTCAGCACAAGCAGTGACAGCAAATAGTCTCCTTATCGCTGTCATGAACCGCCACAAAATAAATGTAGATTTTACGCGGAACATTAGGAAGCACTGCAAGCATGGTCTGCAAACGGGAATTTTACGCGGTGTCTTTTTGTAGTTCGGGGGTGCCTAGCGATGGGAGAACATAGCAGTACTCAACATATACAAAGTTAGAAACTGTCTAATCCAATTTTGTGCGGATCGATCCACCACTTTTTCACTGGAATTTTTCGCGAAGATTCTTTACATTAAAAGTTGGTTCACTGATCTTGCCTAATGAAGAAATTCATGATAATAACTGTTGGCGTTGAACGTCCCAAAACCATGCTTTTGTTATGAGAGACGCCGTAGTTGAGGGCTCCGGAAATTTTGACCATCTGATGTTCGTTAACGTGCTCCTAAACATAAGTACACGGGCCTTCAGCACCAACCAATTCAGCAGCACAGAAAAATAGTCTCACTTACTCCGTGCACTTGTCAGCAACGGGCATTCCTGCGTCGTCATAGAGTTCGCCTAAACATTTTAAAACTTCTTTAAGCAACTTAAGCTAACTTACCATCATTTCAAATCTTGTTACAAGAAAAAAAACGGTTGCACCTAACAGACTCGATATTACTACCAGTTTTGATACGTATAGTAGTCAGCAACATAAGAAGCAACATTACAATTACATATTGAAGGTGACAGTGGATAAGCACAGTTGGCAATCGCAAATGTTTGATGACAATGAATGCTCAAGCGGAAAAGCATCTCTGGCAGATTAATAATAATAATAATAATAATAATAATAATAATAATAATAATAATAATAATAATAATAATAATAATCAGCCTGTCTACGCCCACTGCAGGGCAAAGGCCTCTCCCATGTTCCGCCTATCAACCCGGTCCTGTGCTTTGTGCTGCCACGTTACACCTACAAACTTCTTAATCTCAACTACCCAGTTTAATACGCCACATTCTTATTAGTCAGTTGAAAGTAATCACTGAGTAAACTTGAATTTTGTGATCCACTTCATATTGCTCACTATAGTACATATTAACATATTTGGTATCAGGGCACTGATTTTAAACTACGACTGCACATAGAAACTGCCAGTATGTGCTTTTGAATGTTTGTGTGTGCGTCTTCGTTCACGTGATCATGCTTCATATCTACCCTTCATATTTGTTTTGTCTTTCATGTTTCCACTGTGCATACGTATTAATTTCACGGTTTAAGTATATAGATTTTTTTTTCCCATAAGTTGTCTGAGTAGTTGTATTACGGGTGGTGGCGTTGTCTATGTCCCGTTTTTGTCTTTCGTGTGTGTGTGATCATACCCCACATCTAATACTCCCGCACGAGGGCCTTTTGGGATATTGTAAATACATTAAAAAAACTGACGCTCCCTTACATATTCGCCTAACACGGCTCCAAGCCGAAAACCATCTCCTTTTTTTCTGCCCAGTCGATGCATTTATCCTCTCCCTCCCCCTTCCGAATGCTTTCGGACCTTACGCGGATTTGCAGGGCCTCCAGGATCGGAGGCCTTGCACGCTTCCTGCACCTCTCCTCGTTTTTCATTGACTCCGTGATAGGCGGATCTTAAAGCAATAATTATGTAGTGAGGCAACGTCATAGTAACGTCATGAATATATTATGGTAACGAAAACAAATTGCGATATCTGAGCTACTAATGACATCATATGGTTACGTCATCGCATGATGATTTTTTGCGGTCAATCGTGTTGACGTACACGCCGCGGGACGACGGTCGACGCTGACGTTGAATTTTCTCACCTGGTGAGGCATCGAAGGATTTCGGCTCGATAAACATACGTACATTGTATTCTCTCAGGCTTTGGGCTGCTACAAATCATAGTTTTCGTTATCCAGTATAGTTTAAATGTGTCGTGTGGAGCCCAGCCCAATATTAGGAATTCAGTGACGAAGAGTAGCAGCTGCCTTAGGAGGTGTTTCTTATAGTCCCGAGGGGTCACTCCCACATAAATTTGGAACTATTCGCGACGGGAGCATAAAAGGTATTTTGTACTTCGATACTTTGATTGGTTTACCGCCATTTTCGCTAATGGGAAACTGGAAGTAATCCTACGAGAATTACTGAAATTGCTTGGTTTAACGGGAGCGGTGAAAAACGGCAAAAAGTTGGCAAAGCAGGAAGCAGAAATAGCATTTTATCCATCACTTTTAACTCTACTCTTAATACTTCCGACCACGAAACCCCTGTACGTGTAGAATTAGTATGCACGGATCAATCACGTGTGGAGTATAACGCTTTCGTTATACTGCCGTGGGCCCTTCAAAACAATTTCAACTGATATTTTTAGATGGAAAAGAAAACAACGTCAAAAAATGAACTACGCGCCCCTATCAGTCTCTGTTCCACGTCTGAACTATAAATAACAAGTAGCCTATTGCCTACTGAAATACGTAAACAAAGTCAATGAGCAAAACAGGCCGTGAAACACGTCTTGTGATATCATTGCAGAGTAGTTTTCGTGAGCTAAAAATGTACTCAGCACTTCGTACACAGCAATGTTCCGGTTGTTCTTACAGATGAAATCGCGATTAAATGCTCCAGTTAATGTTCATCGGACACGTTTGTGTACACTGTGCACGTGTGTGCATGTGAGACGTACTTTTCACTTCGATTGCTCACGCAGTTCATTGACCGCCACGGCAACGGCTTCCTCACCTCGGATGAGCTGCGCCTGTTCTTCGCCGCGTTCGACAAAGAAGGTCTGACGGACGAGGAGATCGAAGAGTTTATACGTGAGGCCGACACGGACGGCGACGGCAAAATAAGCTACGACGAGTTCGTGGCTCTGATGACGTCGATGTAATCATCGAAATAAAATTATTTTATTCATCGTTTATACAATAATATTAATAATATATATTATTATATATGTGTGCTTCCATGCCAAAACCACCATAAGATTATGAAGCATGCCGCGCTGGAGAGGTCCGGAAATATTGACCATCTGGTGTTCTTTTACGTGCACTGTCATGGCACAGAACACGGGCCTCTACAATTTCACCTTCACCGAAATCCGGGATCGGACATGCTATCTCTAAGCTACTGACATCTACGAGCTCACTTGTATACAGTTCTAATTATTACACAGCTCTATTATGCAGGGTGCCCCAGCTATCTTTAGCCAGAGTTTGAAAATATGCCGACACACTCAATGACGTCGCGACCAAATGCTTGTTGCTTACTAATGCATGGAGTAAGCCACAATATTTTTTGTTTACCGCTTAATTGCCTATTCAGGCATGTGTAACAAACATTTCAACCAAAGAGCTCGTCGAAAAGTTCTATGAGAGAAGTTGTAGATCTGCTTGCAAACCATTCGGTTAGACAGTTTCCAACTATATATCTGTTAATTGTGTTTTCCTACTTATTACAGATGCCCGCGAAATACGAAAAATTCTGCCATCTCCCCGTAAAGGGAACCCTGAGTAGTATTCGAAGCAGCCATGAGTCGACTTAGAATTCTGTAAATGTTTCGTTTTGTTCATCACTGTTCATGGTCCTTCTATTCGAGGTTCCCCTGATGTTACTCGTCATGTATGACTTTAGGCTCCGGAGAACGGTTCCCCTGATGTTATTACTCGTCCTATTAAGCTCAGGGGAACGCTTTCCCTTGAGCATCTTTGATCCGTAAAGTATAAAGTTATTTGCTCTTGCTGCAAAGGTTGCGGCTTGAAGTTTGAGAATGCGATGTCAACGCGCCCGTTTCTCATCGACTTCGCGAGCCCGCCGCTCCGGATCGGCTGGGACACTGGCTACTTCGACGCGACGCCGGGGAGACGGGCCTCGTTCATCAACTGCTTCGCATCAGCTGCTTCGCATCGATTTATAGCGTAGAGGGTACCTTGCATGATTTATGGCGTAGTGGGTACCCTAAATGAATGACGATGATTTATGGCGAAGTGGGCACCTTGTATGATTTATGGCGTAATGCGTACCTTGCCATTACGACTCCTCCACGTCCACTTGCAAGTAGTGGTGAGGATCAGGTAACATCAGATCTGTTGAAAGACGGTGGAGAGATTATGTTAAAAAAACTGGCCACCCGTTCTACGAAGTGTCTCTCGACGGGGACGATGCCAGAATATTGGAAGAATGCCAACATCAACTTGATCCATAAGAAAGGGGACGTCAAGGACCTCAAAAATTACAGGCCCATCAGCTTACTGTGCGTTGTCTACGAGCTATTTACAAAAGTAATTGCTAACAGAATTAATCCGACATTAGACTTCAATCAACCAAAGGACAAGGCAGGATTTCGTACAGGCTTCTCAACAATAGACCATATTCATACTATCAATCAGGTGATAGAGAAATGCGCAGAATACAACCAAGCATACATAGTCTTCATAGATTACGAGAAGGCATTTGATTCGGTGGCGGCATCAGCAGTCATGCAGGCACTGCGGAATCAGGGCATCGACGAAGCCTATATAAACATAATGGAAGAAATCTACAGCGGATCCACAGCCACTATAGTCCTCCATAAAGAAAGCGATAGAATCCCAATAAAGAAAGGCGTACGGCAGGGAGACACGATCTCTCCAATGCTATTCACCGCGTGTGTACAGGAGGTTTTCAGGGCCCTTGATGGGAAGAATTAGGGATAAGAGTTAATGGAGAGTATATCAGTAACCTGCGATTCGCTGATGTCATTGCATTGATGAATAACGCGGGAGACGAATTACAGCTCATGATTACTGAACTGGATACGGAAAGTGGAAGAGTAGGTCTGAAAATTAATATGCATAAAACTAAAGTAATGTGGAACAATCTTGGCAGAGAACAGCGCTTTCCGATAGGTGGCGAGACACTGGAAGTTGTAAAGGAGTACGTCTACTTAGGACAGGTAGTAACCGCGGAGCCGAACCATGAGAGTGAAATAACTAGAAGAATAAAGATGGGTTGGGGCTCATTCGGCAAGCAATATCAAATCATGAATGGTAATCTACCACTATCCCTCAAGAGGAAGGTATATAACAGCTGCATCTTACCGGTACTTACCTACGGAGCAGAAACCTCGAGACTTACAAAAAGGGTTCAACTTAAACTGAGGACGACGCAGTGAGCGATGGAAAGGAAAATGATAGGTGTAACCTTAAGAGACAGGAAAAGAGCAGAGTGGGTCAGGGAACAAACAGTGGTTAAGGATATCATAGTTGAAACCAAGAAGAAGAAATGGATATGGGCCGGGCACGTAGCACGTCGGCAGTATAATCGGTGATCATTAAGGGTAAGTCACTGGATTCCAAGAGGTGGCAAACGTGTGAGGGGAAGACAGAAAATTAGGTGGGTAGATGAGATTAAGAAGTTTGTAGGTATAACGTGGCAGCAGAAAGCACAAGACCGGGTTGATTGGCGGAACATGGGAGAGGCCTTTGCCCTGCAGTGGGCGTAGACAGGTTGATGATGATGATGATGATGACGATGGGTACTTTGCATGATTTATGCTAGAGCATGCGCCGCAATGGAGCGAGCGCTCTATTGCGCGTCTGGCAAACATTCCTTTCTGCGCACCATGCGCGAGCTCTCCGCTCGTGCGAAAACTTCGTTCTCTTCTCTCTTCTAAACATATAGTGGCCCGAGGGGCACTGGTCACGCCGGGGGGACAGGCCTCGTTCATAAGCTGCTTCGCATCTAAAAACTATCATCATAAACGGGTATGTGCCACAGAAATTAGGTAAATTCAACTACTAATCACTGGTCAACCAATAAGAAGGAGGGATCAGTTAGCCCAATAAATAAAATGACTGCGAAGCAACGGCGGCGAGCCGAAGACCCCGAGTACATACAACGAGAGAATACTATATGGAACGCGAAAGGCAACGGCGGCTGCGAGAAGACCCCGAAGCGATTGAAGGTCTACGCCAACGAGAACATGGCCGTAGTTCTATGAAGTGCGAACGCCATGGTTTCAGCGCGAGGTTCTGGTAGAGCTAGAGGTTTACACCATTTCCGCTGGTTCAAATTGGAGCTGATACATAGTTTAGCGAGGTGGCAAAGACACGCGACGATTTTGTCAAAGGCAATATTTTTCTAGAAGACCACGCAGAGAGAGGGAGAGAGAAAAAGCATCACTGCGATAATTTTTTTAGAATGCTTTTAGAATGTTCTATTTTTTTTTTTGGAAGATACAGATTTTTCAGAAAAGCTCTATCACAGTCAGGGTCCTGTAATTTTCGCATATGAACTCTATGTCGAGGCGCAAATATTTTCTCGCACCTGAAATGTCCTTGACGCGACTAGTTAAACAAAAAATCGTTAATGAACTTTTTAATTATTGACTTTCGTTCCGTCCTTTATGTTGGAAAGTTGTGGGGCGGATAATTTACGGCATACCCATTTTTTTTTATAAATCACAAAAGTTGCATGTCCCGGGAGATATTCATAACCGAGTTTCAAGGGTGAAATCGAAACTGATCGCGCCCGGCACGCACAAAGCGCTGCGGAACACCGGAACGACCCGTGACAGGGAAGTGACGAAATTTCAATGAAAGCGCCCCGAAGCAGAATCTGGTCAGAAAAATCGGCAAGCATTCTGAAATACACAAGTAGACAGCTTAATGTTTGCGTGCGATGGGTGGTGCTATCTGTTTCTTTCCTGAACTATAAAGAGGCGTTTAAGGCTGTTTCGCCTGTCTGCAAGAAGAGGCGCCGCAGTGGCTGCCCCCGGAAATTTATGCTTCCCAGACAAAGAAAGGGTTCATATTGCGGTTTTCTTGCGCACGGCTCCAAAGAACCGGATGAGCACCGAATACTACGCGCAAGAGTAAGGTGATGCGCTGGCAAAAGTGAGATGACTTTGCAGCTTTTCACGAAAACATACGGCCGCGGCGCGCCTTCACTCAGGTTTCGCCACTCTCTTGTCGCGGTTAGTTCCGGTCTGACGTAACAGAACGGTCACGCTTCGTGAACATCGGGCGCGAGAAGTTTCGATTTCGCCCCTGAAATTCGATGACGAATATCTCGAACTACGTGCAACTTTTGTGATTTCTAAAAAAATGGGTGTGCCATAAATTGGCATGCACTCTAACTATCTAATGTAAGGACATGCCCTCAAACTAATAACTAAAAAGTTAATAACTGGTTTTTGTTCATTCATCGCAAAAGTGTCATTTTAGCTGCAGCAAAGTATTTCGGCCTGGACGTCGAGTTGTCGTGCGAAAACTGCAGGAGCCTTACTGCCATAGGATTTTTATTAAAAAATCTGTATTACCTAAAAAAACACACCTTGTATAATGGTGTTTAATATTTGCATTTTTGTCATTCGCCACTGTTGTGTTGCTTTGTAACACTGTTAAAAACTGTCATACATTATATAATTACTGTACTCCAACTGTTCACGAAAATACGTTCGTGTAAAATCCCGGTTGCCCAATTCACTGCTTCCACTTTAACATGCGGGCTAATTGGGCACCTCAAGCTGCCTCGATGCAGCTCATGTCGTAGATTCCGCCATTGAAATTTTGCGATTCCAACAAACTAATAAATAAAGAAAGAAAGCCCCTCGGTGCTTCCCAGTTCGCCGGCATCGGCCTGACTCGGCTTTCGATCGAATGGGTTCCAAAGCCAAAGTTATGATTAAGCCAAAAAAAGTCACAGTTTCACCGCAAGGGCGAAGCAATGAATGCGATAGCTACAAACTGAAATGTTATGCGAAGTGAGGCTGCAAGCTGACTCTTTTGGATCCGATCTCGCATAACTCTATAAAACGCTTGTTTAAGATAATACAGCCGCTCGAGGGAGAATTGCTCTTTCCACGCAGTCTCTTCGCGTTGAGAGCGCAACATGCAGAAGGGTGTACGAGCTGCCAGCTGATGGCCGCCGAGATAGCGCGTGCGCCAGCGATCGCGACCGCGCCCTTCGAATCAGAGTTCAAAGTTGCTGCTCAAGAGACACTTCTCCCCCTCCTCCACCCCAATCCCCCTTCGCGTTTTTTCATGCTCGTTCAATAAGGGCGGGGCGTTTCCTTTCTGCTTCGACCGCAGGTCTGCCAGGCGGGGTGATGTTATCACATGCGCCCTCCGAGCGACGGAGATGGGCCGGCTGGTTTCATCTCAGCTTCAGCCGCGTTCATCGCTCCCGCTCGCGCGCTTTTACCCGCGGTAGAACATACGATGCGTGGGGGATCTTATCGATTTGGAGATTATACGGGACATGACGGCGACGGCAACAAACCCTCGTTAGTGTCCATATAATTCCTACCACAATAAAACGCCAGGACTGTGCGAGGCACGCAGCGGCAGCGGCAATTTACTTTCTTCAGATTTACATAATTACTACAATATAACACCCCCTATACTTTCCTTGGCTTTCTTGTATGTTAGTTCTAATTAATCTTGTCCTTAATTGTGCGACTAAAAGGGCTAATGGAGGATCAGCAATGAAACGACAGACTTTTTTTCGCACGTACGGGACATTTAAAAGGTTGCGAATGGTTGTTGTATACAATTGTAAGGATTGCCTCTTCGGGCAAAGTATGCTCGCTTCACTACGAATACGTGAGGGTGTGGAAAAGCTATGGCATAAATCGTGAGCACTTACAACCTCTAATCTTTCATGCTTTTACTATGCCTGTGCGATTAGATCCTATTGTAGTTTAGCATCAGCCTAATATTTTTTCGCGCATCACGTTAATATTGTTTAAATATTCAAGAAATAGTCGTATTTACTAAGACTGACCATGTGACTCGAAGGCCGAATCAAATTAGATCTAGTAGAACCTATTACATTGGACATCGGAAATTTTGGAATGCTCAGAAACTCCTGTAGCCGTTATCAAGGTTCTTGGTTTTGCACAAAATTAACTACCTATACTAATAGCTGCATTGAATTCGTCAAGTACTAAAACGACAGAAAACTGTACCATGCTACTCTCGTGACACTATAGTATAGTAATGGTTAGTAAAGTATGGGGTTGAAAAAGAAAGTACGCAAGAGGAAGCAACAAAATCAACATAAACGTTCACTGTCCACTTTCCTTCTTTCATTCCTCGGGTTGTCCTTCGGAATCCTGTTGGTTTGCATGAGTCACTCGCTCCCAGTTGCAAGGAGTAAATCCTTGAACTAACATACTACGTCTCCGGAGAACGTTGCACACTTCGAGGATGAGGAACTTGCACTGAATTACGGCAACGAACAAAACGAATTGCATACAGAGCGAAAGCGAGAGAAGGAGTGGCACTGCGCCGGTTGTTAACATCTTGTATACATCTGTCCTAGTAATTGCTCCGGATAGCAGTCTTGTTCCATGTCTGACCCAAGCCCAACCTAACTGACGCGTCTACAAGCATCGGTCCGCTTCATGTTCTCGCTTAGGCCACAAGGCCTGCAGTAGGTAGGCGCAAATGTTTAAATAAAAATACGTGAAACTAAATAAATCGCTTTGACGAGACCTGTAAATTTCCACGAGGCAGGCTACCATAGAATTAAAATTAAACGCTACAAGTAGGTGCGCGATTGGCGCTTTAGTATTAATAACAAAGAAACAGGCGTTCTTTTTAACAGCCCGTGCAACACAAGTTGAAACATCGCTGTCACGGGTGCGAATTTATGTTCCATCATTCCAAGGAATCCCATTTCGCGAGTGAAAGTTTTCTTATTTCATATAAATCCGCCGGCCTCTACTTCAAAACATAATAAGTGGATGTATGAAAAAAAAGAAATACGTCGAGACGTTTTTGCTACATGGGCCTCCGTGATAAATACGGCGCTGAGAAAAGCTATACATACGCGAAACAAAGCTTATTCAATTTCAAATCTCGCAAGACGGATGGCACCGCTACGGACCGAAATTCCTAACATCTCCATGCGGTAGCATGGGATCTCATACCGAGTTATCGTCGTACAAGTGGCAGGACTGCAGCTACCTCTGCGTTATAGAATCACCTTACCTGTATAGTGAACGTTCGTGATCCAATCGTCTTTACAGGTGATTTATGTAGCATAAACTAGGATTGTAACTTCATTGTTAACACGACAGTTTTTTACAAACAATAGGTACGAAATTAAACAGTCGGACTCTCTTACGTGCACCACCTGTAACATTGGGCAAGACTTAAAACACGTCCAGTGCGATTGTTCCCGTCTGACGCAGAGCGATAGATTATGAATCAACCACTTCAACTGCGACGCGACTTGACCTTGGAGCTGCGGCGCCTTCTCTGCTGATGGTAAAGTAGCGACTATGCTATGCGCAATACGAGAAAGCTGATGGTGTATTTGAATTCTATACAGGTTAATAAAACTCCATTAATAACATTTTTCTATGCGTATGCGTAACTGTACACGTTTTGTATATGTGATCATTGTGCGTACCACAGTCCACATGCGACTCCTGGAGTAGCAAGCTGGGCGGTGAACATGACAACGTCTCCAAAGTAATCCCCCAAAAATGATTCTCAATTTATGCCGGGGTCCACCAAGACTCCACTGACGTCATTTCCGTGACGGAATTAACGTCAGTAGGTATGCACGTCAGCAGCTCACAAAGAAAAATCAGAAAGAAATTTTTCTCCCACTTGTTCACGTTGTTCGTGTTGAACTTACTTCACTGACTACATGTTGGGGCGCCTCGCATCGTGACCATCACCATCCAACGTTTTTAGTGTTTTGTTTGAATACATTGTCTTTTTTAGGTTGCATTGTGCCGTGTAACCCCCCCCCCGCGCTCTACGATAACTGAGTGTACACTCTGAGGAGGAGAAAAAGAGTCCTCTGACTTTTTTTATGGCTACACGTGACTGTCGCATGTATAACCCTTTATAAAGCGACACTAACTCTCCTTTGGAAAGTCGTGCTTCCCACGACTCTTCTAAAGAGAGTAACAGTGTCTCTCTAAATAGTTATACATGTGCAAGTCATATACGTAGGCAAAAAAAGGTGTCAAAGGACTCCTTTTTTTTTTGGAGTACTTTGAGAACATTCAGGGCTAACCCCATCCTCGACACAGCCTAGTGAGCCGCAAAGACCAGTGGTGTCCTGCACTAAGGACCCCACCCACTGACCTTCAATTTCTCTTCATGCAATGAACGTGTGCTGCTGCTACATCTACTACTACTACTACCACCACCACCATCACCACCACCACTACTACTACTGCTACTACTACTAATACTACTACTACTACGACTAATACTAATACTACTAACTACTTCAACTACTACAACTGCTACTACTACTGCATCAATGCTATATGAACGTCTCATCTCGTAGAAACCACGCACTCATCATAACAACGCCATTGCCGATCATTACAAAAACAGTCTGTCAAAGAATATGACACAACCACAAGTCCTACAACCACTTTTACTCACGCAAATAAATAAGAGCTCTTGTTGTCATTTGCAGACGAAGTTGTCTTTTTTTTTTCTGTGCGACAGACGACGACTTTGATGAGTTTAAGAAATCCCCTTCAACCACGCCCGCAGTAAACGCTGCCGGGTCAAATGCCATGGTTAATGGCTCTTTTTGGCCGTAATTTGAGACTTCCAGCGAACCGCCGCCGCTCCACCATTACTGCCAAATGTAGTCAGCTGTGCCTGTGAACTTCCGTTAAGTCTAATCCAGAACAGATGATTGCGCATTGAGGCTTGAGCGCGTAAAAATTCGGTTGCTACGCCACCGAGACGATATTGCTGACGGTTGAACGATTGACAGCTTTCCATTACCGTAACACCGGCCTCTCATGCAGTCATCCACAATAAATGCTTGAGATATACCAGTCTATAATGTGTATACTGTGCAATACCATTAATGTCGGAGTGGCACGCTGCCCTACATTTAACACTATTACTTTGACAATGCAACACGCAAATTTCAACCTACCGGCCAATCAGCGATGCAATATTGAATTTAGCCATAGTTATTAGGCGACAAGTGAAGGTAACTGACTACTGCTTAGAACATTGTACCGCAAGCTGTAGTGCGGTACTTTCCTATACCGCCAGTACTGCCATCTAGGAAAACCATCAGTCTGATCACGTGACAAGTGGTCTGCCTTGACAGGTGTCACGTGTCAAGACAAAGCATTTGTCTGCCGACTAAAAATTTGTCTGCCGAAAATGTGCCGACTAAACACCGTTAGGCATGCGCCTGCTGAATCTTAACAATTGCACTGGCAGGCGGCGAACGCGGTAACGGCGGAATCGCGGGAGCGGCTCTTAAAACACTCAATCGACGCGACGAGTGACGTGGCGTTGGTGTTTATCACAACAGGGACAACGTTGTAGAAGTAGAACGATTTTTTTTAAGTTTAGCTGCGCTGTTTGGCGCATTCGTTGAGCGTTTCCAACACGGCGACCAAGATCTTGCGCTCGAGCAATCGCAGCTGCGCCGCCATCTTGAGTCGGCCGTTGGATCCATCATCGCCGATGATGTTCTCGTACTCCTGCAAGCATGCAAACGAGAGTACAATGACGAGTTGAGAATCGGGACAAGGTGCCGACCCTCGCGCCAACTTTGGCAATCATGTCAAAGAGACGGGGCGTGCACACACGAAGTCAAGACACCACAAACGCCGACTAACAACTGCAAGGCGCACAGCGGTGGAAAAGAAAGAAAGCGCAAAATCTTATCTGCGCATGCCCATGCAAAAGGCGAACCTATCAATCCGGCATGCGTGGTGGTCTACGTGAGAGATAACTATTCAGATACTTGATTTCCTGTTCATGCAGGCTAATCCATGGTTGGCTCACGCATGCGCTACCACTATTATCTATATGCCAGGCCTCAACTATTAAACGCGTTTCTTGACTCGTGTGCCGGTACAAAATCGCGCATTCAGCGAATTTCGGCGTCCACTTACAATCTCGACAATGTAAAGATAGATTAGATGGTGAGCCTCCTGTCAGCGATCTCCTATGTCCCATTCATCTCTGGTTAACGCAGCGACCCATTTGCGCTACGTAGAAGCGGTCGCAGCTAAACGGAATCTTATACACCACGCACGTACGGCAATCAGTAAATTTGTGGATACATTTCACGAAACAAATGTCACTCCACTTCTTGTCTATCACCCGCTCATTCCTTCTCTGTACCGTGGTACGTATCTTACCTAGCTGATCGGCAGCCGTAAAAGCAACATTAACGCCGTATCGAACTCCCACTTTCTTAGCCTGTGAGATACGCAATGAAGTAAGGAGTACCGACGGACAAGAGTTTTTCTATTGCTTTTCTGCAACCTTGCTCGGACTTAACAAAACGGACTTCTTTGAGCGTTCAGCGACAGTGGCGAATGCCACGAGAGGATAAGCTGCACCTAAAAGACGCGTAACCTATGCGCTAAAGCTGGCACTCATTTTGTGCTCACACGACATAATAAAAAAAGGCATGACATGGCTATACGGTTTTTTTGCAATCTTAGAATGTTTCGACGACAAGTTTACAGCGGCAGTGTAAGCGTACAGAGAAAGTTCATTATGATCTTAATGATAACAGCATCCTGGGCAAGTTGGTAGTACATTACTTGAGTAAGGTAGCGCAAGTACCCGCCGCCGTGGTCTAGTGGTTGTGGTGTTTCACTGAAGACCCGAAGGCCGCGGCTGCCTCATTTTGATGGAGGCAGAATTTTAGAGGCCCGTGTGCTTTGATTTAGGCGCACGATGAAGAGCCCCATATGGTCGATATTTCCGGGGCCCTCCACTATGGCGTCTGTGATGATAATATCGTGGTTTAGGCGCATAAAATTCCGACTATTATTTTTATTGATTGCGCAACGAAACAGACACAGACGAAAGAGACAACGCAACAAGCGCAAACTTTCAACTAAATTAATTGCGCGACTTAAACGGTTTACATATTGAAACATTATGCACTGCACATGCGTACACATGTAATAAGCATATCAACAGTTACGAGTCAAACGACGCCACCGGCAGGAAAATAATTTTTTTTTTGTCGGTGTACGTGAACACGCATGCGCAGTCCTTAGTGTTTCCATATATAAACAGGTTCAGCGGCGAAACAAAATTTGGTTGAAAGTTTACGCTCGGTGAGCCTTCTCACTGGCCAGTGTCTCTTGCTCAAGTAATCCATTGCTCAAGTAATCTCTTGCTCAAGTAATCCGTTGTGAGATATTACGGGCAGAAGTACGATGTGGTTGTGACGCTCGCAGTGATGGGGGACACCGGATTAGCTTTGATCACCCGGATTTCTTTAACGTACAGTCGAGCGTGACATGAAGGTTATCCCGCGATATGAAAGTTATCGCGCTAGCGTCGACCGGCCTAGCATCCCAGGGGCCTAGCGGTACGTTTTGGAACAGTGAAAAATCAAGATTACGCATTCTTCTAGCTCTCGTTTGCTGTTCCATGCATGCTACAACAATCACCCCATACAACGAACTCTACACCCTTTCTCTCTATTATTAGCTTTCCATTCGTTGCGACCAATCGTATTCTTCGATGGCTCTCATCTCTACGGAGGATAACAAAATTGCTCGGAAAGAACTGGTAAAGCTGGTGTTTGGCACTGTTTCGTGTGAACGACTTGCCAAGTCGAATAAAATGTATCGAGTTGGTGCGAAAAAAAAAAAAATAGTGTGTTTCTCAGACGGGAGTGATCGCGGCTTAAGGAACAGCAAAAGGAGTGAGTGAGGCTTGCCTGATACCTCTCTCTCCTCGAGTGAGGATTCTGGGCCGTGGCGCTGTTGTAGTTCTTGGTCGACGCTCGCGCGGTAACCAAGGTAAATGTAAATGGTAGCGAAGCTTCCATAGAAGCCCATACGTTCAGAAAATGGCTGCTCATCAGCTGCTCATGGGGCTTGGCGCCATCTGTGTGAGGAGGGAACACTTCCGGCGGAACAAAAAATAAAGCGGATGTGACGCAATATCCGGTAAAAAGTGACGTCATTTGTTGGCACTAGCGCGAAATTTGACCTCAAATATTTTTCCTAGGCCCCTGATCACTAAGGACTCGCGCTACAGCGAGCCGGCAAGCCCTTGGCGAATGCGCTTGAAGCCAACGCTAGCTAAACTAGTATCGACCCGTGAATAACAGCCGTGTTTAAGTGTGCCGTCGTGGAATTCGCCTTGGTTTTACCAGGAACTTTATTCTCTGAGCTTTTATTCTGCGTTCGTGTGATCTTCCACAGCGTGAATAACGTAGGCAGCAGCGTACATCTCATATTTGCAGCGTTGCTTATTTGCTTCGCACATGCGCAGGGGACTTAAAGAGCGCATTGCATGCGTGCTTCAGTTCTAACGAGAAGAAATGACGCCTGGTCACGCCAAATAATGATATTTCAGTTTTATTCAATGGTCACAATAAAGCAATTTAACACACCCTACACAATGAGCAACAAATGTCATAAGTACAAAAGGTGCGTACACTACGTGCACTATGTTTTGCCTTTTGTTCCGATAAATTAACCTTACGTGTAACGTATCAAGACATGCGAATTGTAGCGATCGTAGCGCGACAGATAACTTAGCGATCTGCTCACCGATAACCGGAAATATAGTAGGCACCGCATGTTCACGAAGGAAACCGGGCAGCAGGAATACTGATCCATGAAAATCCAGCAAGCACACTACTCCGAACCGTTGCCCCGGTGTCTTATCTAGAAGAGAGGGCTCGCCAGGCGTACGCGTGTTGCTATTGCATCCTTGGAACACCACATCGTTTCCGCTAGTACCGAGGAAAGCGTTCGGCGTGAAATGTTAGCCGCCTCGTGCCGTTGTCCGTTGAACACCGTAGCCAACACGTTCACCAATGATGAAACGCACATCGCAACTTCGCGCACACAAAAATCAAATTCTCACCACAATAATTCACAGCACGCATGCAAGTGCGAAACACCAGCACACCTGAGGGGGTGTGTCGCCGCAGGACGAACTTTACGCGCGCCTTTCCGAACACTACAAGGACTGCGTCGCAGAGCAATGGCATGTGTCATTCTTTAGAGGCGCTAATAAGAAGATTTTTGATAATGCATATACATTTTCATGAATTCTTTGTACACTGGATCTAAATAAATGTTATTCTGAAATAAATCTCGGTCATAAAATATAAATATTATTTTGTTGTGAATGAAATTAGGTTTTTTGTTATAGTGTTTGTCCCACCACACCTAGTCGCGCTCAATCGCTACTCCCATAACTCCCCATGCTGATGTCACTGACAATAGGATCTGAACCGCTTTTCGCCCGAAGCTTCGCGACCTATTTGGATAGACCTTGGAGGTGCTGTCCGCACTGTCGCGGAAGACGCGCCAAGCACGTGCGAGCGCGGGAAGGCAAGCGTTGGCATGCGCGCCGCACCGCCAAATTGTCAGAATCACGGTGTGATAAAAACACTTTTGTTACGGTCAGAATAAACCTTCGGAGACGCGTGACGGCCTCCAAGATTGTGTGCGCGAATCGTTGAGTCTCTTTGCGCCTCCGTGTGCCTTCACATTTACATTACAGAGGACAGTAGCGTCATGCTTTTTGTAGCGTTAGCTACACTTGCCTAGCCGGAGCCCATTTCGCGTGGATCCTCATGAGCCGTGCTGCGCATGCGCGAGGATCAGTGATGTCACACAGCTGGCTCACCGGAGCCGGCATCTCACGCGCTTTCCGCCACCGCCGCGCGCGACTCGCCGCTGCTGGTCTGCACATTCGAGAGGAGTGACGTCGTAGCCATGGCAGACACACTGGCGCCGGCACGCGCGCAGCTATTCCCCTTCGCTGTGCAGTCGCCGTCTGACACTGCGCTGGAGCCGCTTGATAACGCCTCTGACTGGCGTTTGCAGGTGGGTAACGCCCTGGAGAAGTAGAGCGCAAATGCTGCTCAACGGCGCAGAAGAGCCGAGAAGCTTATCTCATCGGATCCCGAAGTAGTTTCCTGGCAATTAGCGGTTCAGCGTACGAAGAATGAACAGAAGAAGGCTAATAACCGTAGACAATCTGGAAAGCTAAGAATAATCAGCTGAACCATTGCTAACGCCGCGTATATCCTGACATAGCCGAGCTAAGGCACTGCAAATTTTTTTTTCTAGCGCGTCGACGCTGGCTGCCGTCGTGTACTGTGCTTACACGTGCCTGCCTCGTGCGCTCAGACCTCCTATGAAAGGTGGATGAGGAATGAAAGAAGGCGAGGACGGTCTTGGCGAAGGAGTCAGGCCTCGCAACGTCCACATGCGCGACCGTGCTGATCGCACTTGTGCGGGCACCGCCGTAGATCTCCCAAAAACATCCCCAAACACCTCCGCGCTAACAACCATCATAACACAGGACCTTGGTTCTGTAGTTCTTGGCTTGATCCATCGCTTCAAAACGCTTCTTTTGTTACGTCGATGCAGTACTCCGGTGTCATGCAAAAAGCATACTGAAATTTGGAAGGGGCTACTGCTGTCAAGGTTCACAACGCACCTGGTTCATTAATTAAATACGCGGGTACGGGCCGTATATTTACTTGTGCTGGTAGGATTGCTGACATCTAAAAACTTAACTGAAAATCATTCAGGGTTTTTCCTGATGCTGTTGTGGCCCTGAAAAACGATAAATGAAAATGTACGCCAGCATTCTTTTGTCGCATGGTAATTTTCCATGCTTTCTGGTGGTACAAATTTCGGATGATACGAATATTTTTGGTGGTGCCGTGGGATTCGTATCACGGAGGTTTCACTGTACCAGCTTACACATGAATGCTTCGAAACTCTCATGAACAGAGACGTACCCAGGCAGCGAACACCTACCTGCTCCTACTCTTATTTTGAGGTATTGCTTTAAGTAGGCACGAGGAATGCGTTAACTGCATGCAGGAGTTCCGGAGGTCCCTTTCGGCTGATTATTCTTCCAATTAACTACCTGAATTATGAGCGGCGCTCCAACCTCCTATGCCGGCAAACATCCTCTGACTTGGTCGGTTACATGTAAACCTGAGCATGAGGGACCCTAAAGGCAAAGCTTAGGCGTCCTTCAATTTTTTTCCCTACATTACGCTGTTTATACCCGCTACGTACACTTCGCAGGTGAGCGCTGTGCCCCCCTAGGTCGTAGGTTTAAGCCTGTTTCCACCCTATTTCTTCTCTGTCTCTATTTGCTCACATACAAAATACCCTAAGATTGCATAAGTGTAAAAATGACACTATGCATGCCTGTTGTCAGCGTAGTATTCTGCGAAGTGAGCAGCGTTCACATTATTGAATTTTCGTTCGCGCGTATCTGCAGCTTGCGATGACTTGGCACGTATGATTCATATTTTGCATTCCTCCATACGACCATACGTATTGCACCTAATGGGTGAAATCCATTCTCAAAGGTCAGAGTCGAGACTACACAGTGAGGCACATGGACATTGAAGAGCGTTGCGGCATTCTCACGCATATGGAAAACGGTAAGTGATAATCCATTCATCCCAGGGCATTTATAAAGTTACCCCCTATGATGCTGTTCTTCCTTGCCGTTCACCTTTCGCGTACGTGTCCAAATGAGTAGATCTGTTTGATGTCATGTAAGCAACAGTTTATGACGAAGGTGCACGTTACAGAACCTGAATTTCAGACTTACCCGCAATGCGATTCACAATCTGGCTCCAGGATGGGGACGCTTCAGCTAAATCTAGCATTATTATTTGATTCAGATGAAAACAGTATTCGTAATTTACTGTTCAAACCAAACAGATTTTCATGCATTTTTATTTTTAATATCGCACGTTGCAAAGCGTGTGCCTCGCGGAAGATGGAGGCAATGGTGCGTACCTACGACAGACTAGACAATGGAACAAATCATCACACAACCACAAAATACACCTATGGGTAAATGAGCGCATGCATTGCGCTTCAAAGGCAAAAGAAAAAAAAAATTAAGGCAGCTTTGCGTGAGTGGCGCCAAGCCTCGAGGACGTGCGGAGCTCAGTGGCCTTTCTTTCTCTTTAGTTTTCTCTTTCTTTCTTCCTCACGTTCTTGTTCTTTCTCTCTTCTCTTTGTTTCTTCTGTGTTTTTCTTTGTTTATTGTTTTTATTTATTTCTCTGTTCCTCCCTCTCCATCTGTTGCTTTCTCTCTCCCCTTTGTCTTTGTCTCACATATTTCGCTTTCTTGCTCTTTCTTTTTTTTCTCTATATATCTTTCTTTGTCTGTCTTTCCTTCTGTCTATTTCTGTCTTGCTCAGTCGTTTTATGCTATGCTTCACGATAGTTCATCCTCCTTTCCCGCCTCGTCACCTCACTTCCCTTTTCTATACTTTGTTATACCACACTATACAAATCTATGCTGTGCTCTCCTAGCGTGCCTGGATAGCAGAGTGCTTAGCACGCTCGCTTTCAGATCGTGGGTGCGTGGGTTCGAATCCCGCCTCACCAAGAAACTCTTAAGTGCGGATCATTTCTTAGCGAACGCAAGGCACTTTAAGCGTTTGTATCTATCTGTCTATCTATCTATCTGTCTATCTATCTATCTATCTATCTATCTATCTATCTATCTATCTATCTATCTATCTATCTATCTATCTATCTATCTATCTATCTATCTATCTATCTATCTATCTATCTATCTATCTATCTATCTATCTATCTATCTATCTATCTATCTATCTATCTATCTATCTATCTATCTATCTATCTATCTATCTATCTATCTATCTATCTAGCCGCCTACGTCTGGGTGTTCGCGTGATCGCCTCCTTAACTTGGTGTAGACCAAAATTAGCATGGGAGGGTAAGACGATTTGATGAATATGACTATATGATGAATATGATATTTGATGAATACGATGAATATGATGTCATGACATGAATAACGCGAAAATCCTGTCGCGTACGTCGTCAAACCCTTTCCTCCAGACACGTGTGGCACATACCCGTGTACCACTGGCCGCGGTGTACGCGTATGCGCCACAGCTGATTGACAGTTTATATCTACCCAGAAACGGCGAGAACAGAATTCTGAAATTTGAATGCGTGGCTTAAGAAAAACAGACATTGGCAGCGTTGACCTGACGAATGCAAAGAACAAAAATTAGGATCCCAGCAAGAATTGAACCCAACCTTTTTGCGTGTTATTGAGATATTCTACCACAGAACCACGCTAGGTCTAGAAACTGCTTTGGTAAAAAAAACCCTATATAGTCGTAATGTCGGTGCAACGTCATTTGTGGTGGTGGTGCTGGCTATCTAACTTTATGACTAGAGGCTGGATTTATAGGCACTAAAAAAGCTCGTTTTAGGCGCCAAAAAATAGGCAGGAAAAACAACGCTTTAGGCTTCCAAAATAGTAAATATAGGCACAATAAATTTTCACATAAATGCAAATAATTTGAAACGAAGACGCGCGCGAGTTCTATCTACTAAAGGAAAACAAAAATTTTATCGCTTACGATGGCACAAAGGCGCTAAACAGTTGAACATAGCCGTGCAATTTGCTGTGTCTCGTAGGGTTCGCAGAACACGGTCTCTCCCGTGTTCTGCACTGTGAGTCAAGATTCCACTGTCGAATAAACACACTCCTGTGTGCAGGCCCGTAGCCAGGAATTTTTTCGGGGGGGGGGGGGGGGGGGGGCGGCCCACTTGCTGAAAGCTTTGACTATTTGAGAAAAATGCCTATTTTCATGATTTATTTTCGATAAAACACCATGTGTCATAAAAATTTGGGGGGGGGGGGGAGGGGCCGGGCCCCCTGGCTACGGGCCTGTCTGGGTGTCTTCTCGGCATGACTGAGAAGGGCAGAGCACGAGCAGATAGCCAGATCGGGGCTAAAACACCAGAAGGGAGAGATTCCTCCTATTGGCCGGGCCGATTTGTCCCCTGCCAGTGAATCACTGGCGTAGCCAGGGGGGAGAGGGGGGTTCCACAGCCCCCACCCCTGAAAGTTTTCAGTTTTGGAAGTGTATATATGCACGCATGCATACAAGCGCACTCACGAACGTATATGCATAGAGTATGGTTGAAATACGACAACACCCCCCCCCCCCACTCCCTTCAGAAAATATTTCTGGCTACGCTAATACAATGAACACCTTACAAATTAACTTACAAAAACAAAAGCAGCATGTATGTCACATTTTCTTTTTTTTTGCTCTTCACTCTCCTTTCTGCTCACGGCTCTCCACAGTCTCGCATTCGCGAACCGCGCACTCCATGTCTCTGCGGCGGCGAATGTGCGTGTCCCACTTCACGGCTGCTAGCAGTTGCTTCCGGGAGTTGGTTGAACTAGAGAACTACGTTGAATCCCATAGTTTCGAAGAGTCCGTGTTGCGCGGTAGCATGAATAACGGTCTCAAACTGCTCCCGATAGCGCAACTTGAGGCTAAATAGTGTTAATACAAGCACCAATTTTGAAAATAGGCATTTATAGGCATTTGTGAGCATTCAGGCACAAACGCCAAAAATAGGCATTTGAAGGCATATAGAAACACCATAAAAGCCCTTCTTAACCTCTAATTCATGCTCATGTATCAAAGTGGCACGATAGGAGCGCAAGGAACAAAATGGGCATTTGCCTAAAATCTGGTCTCTATGACAAAAGCAATAAACACTACATATGTACTCCTACGATACAAGGGTCATCTGAAGCTAACGTCTGTGGTTCTAGTGTTGGCTCCTATTTTATAGCAGCCTAATAAACATTACATTTGTATTCTTATGATTCAGCAAGCTATATTCAAGTATTGCTTCACCTCGGAGAAATACGCTAACGAAAGTTACGTATGATATTCACATCATCGCACCATAAAGTGCACTTCGTGTCGATAATACTGACGCGTGTTCTTTATTGTGAGTGCTGACGTTACTTTAGACCATAAGTTTCCCTTTAAACGCCAGTATTGTCGACATGCCTGGTAAGCCCACGATGTGCCCACAACTACTACACTTACAAAAACACGTTGATCCACTTGGTAACGCTTGGCTCAAAGCCGAAAAATGCAACATAGAACTACTCGGTGACTGCTTCGCATGAAACCGATTCCTAAAACGCGTGGGATCTGCCGAACGTTTTAGCCAAGAATTTTTCTGCTGCACTTTATTTCATTCTTTCTCTATCTCTCTGAACTCTTTCGCTCGCCCATAAGAGTTTTTTATCCCACGCTGGACAAATGAACGCATGTGTTCTGGTAACGAAGCAGAAGAGGACTAAGAGTTCGCGTGCCGGTTGATGATTATCATATCTATTTGCCCGTCACGGACCAATTCTCGGCTCAACCGGCTCCTCTGTTGAAATCTATTAGCAGCTGAACTGTTTAAAGCCGACGTTAATCACCGAGGACCGTCGTTCGCAATGCTAATCGGGTATGTACCATAGAAATTAAGCAAGACGAACTACTCTCCGAACTACTCTACTCTCCGAAGCAAGCCGAACTACTCTAAATGAAGAAGCTAAGCAGCCTAGCGGGTATGTGCCCTGCAGTTCATAATTAGCATATCTCTATACCTAGTCTATGAGTAGCCTAATCGGTATGTGCCTCAGAAATTGGGAAAGCCTCGGTACTCACGGTCCACCGAAAATGAAGAAGCTGTCAATAACTAGAATGTTCGCGATGGCTAAAGTCGCGCGCTCTCCGGAAGAAGACGCCGGTCTTCGGGAGTGTCAATAAAAATCGGAGCACGAGCGGCAAGGACGACGTCGTCCTTATTTAGAAGAGTGAGGGAGACAAAAATTCAAGAGTTTGACAGAATGGCCGTGCTTTAATCGACAAAAAAGCCAAAAACATTCGCCACTTAATAACCCAGCTTCACTGATTTAACGTCGCGAGCACTGCTTAATCAGCGGGGCAACTGGCATAAAAAGCCAACAAAACTAGTAGCACCAACGAAAGAAAAGGCTACTGAAGGAAAAGAAATAGAAAGTAAACGAAGTAGGATGTAAAGTAAAGGAAAGAAGAGCAAGACAATCGATCCCACTTGCTCCGCTGTTTAATCAGTCCTCGCGACATTGAATGAGTGAAGTTGAGGTAATTTTTAGTCTTACAAGTTCCATGGTGACGTCTGGAGGCCAATGAAGCTGATGGAGCCCGTCGGGTTGTACAGCCCCAAATGATGTGATGGCGGCAGTAGAACAGGTAGTCATAGCTACCCAACGTAATGCAGAGAGGACAGACCAATTCTATGCCTAGTTCAGCCAACTAGCCACCCGAATGGAAACTAGAATGGACGAGCTGGCAGCTGAATGGATCGATGCCTGTAGGGTGGGCAAGACCATGAGACTGGGTATGTGAATTGTAGAAAATGGGAGAAACACTGCAGCGATAATCAGACTAGAAGTGACGACCAACCAAACTTGTAGGCTTCCTGAAAGGATAGCAAATAAAAATGCCGGTTGGGGGAGGAGAATCTACTGAGGCTCGTCCATCACTCGTCGAATCACCTACGCTATCCCATACTTAAACAAGGCAGGGTAGAGATTTTCGTCAGGAAGGGTGTTAAAACCGTCCTATGATTACCAGCGTGCACATCAGGTGAGATACGTAACCTAGGAGTGTGGAACAGGAAATCTGCGAGGCGGAACTGACGGCACAATATGTCACTGACTGGTACCAAAACGAGCAGATCCTTCCTTAGGAAACTGGCTACCAGAACCCAGATTCGCGAGAGGCGATAACCGCCATTCCCCAAAGAAATTTCCAATAGGCTAAGAATACCCCCACCTATACAAACATGCACCCCATACACAACGAGGAACGCAGGAGAAGCAGAGTCCAGACTCCAAAGCTCCCTTCTCCAAAAACAAGTGGCAGTGTGCACTACACCGATGTGGCAGAGTACCCAGAAAGGTTGCAGTACTAGTGAGCGGCAAAGGCGAGCTAATCTCGAGGTATAGCGGAGACACTCTTCACCAGAGGAGGCAGATATGGCGGCGATTGCCCTGACAATTACAAACCCATTAAACAGAATGATGGTCACCGATTCCAAAAACGCAATCAAAGCCTATGACACCATTAAGGTTTCCAAAGAGACCGGCAAAATCATGCAAGCAGCCAAGGAGAACGTTTCTAACGACTCTCAGGATGTGAATAATGTGGCAATCCCCATACTGGACTCAGCGGGAACGAGGTCGCCAGCGAGGTCGCCTCAGGACTCACACACGGAGCCCCTGCGCAAGAAAGCGAGACTGTACAAAAAGCGAGACTTAAGCGCACACAGAGAAATTCTAGAACTCCATGGGCAGGATAATATACCCTCCCACCCCCATAAAGCTCTGAAATAGAAGGAAGTAGTAATCTGGCGAAAAGGGCAGATGGCTACTTTCCCAAACACGTATATCCTATACCTATGGTATAGGATATACGTGGCATCCTAGAAGAGTTCATTTCAGGATGCCATAGGATATACGTGGTATCGTACATTCTATCGCATCAGGAGATGCACTCTTCCAAATGCAAAAATTGTGAGGGCATAGCGACCGCAGATCGCATGCTATTGGCTTACCCAGCGCTAAACGGTCTAAACGGGATCTGGGAGACCTCCCTCCACAGCCAGGAAGAACAAGCCCAAATACAAGTCATCGGCCAAGCCTAGGCCGTCGTCGGAAGCCAACTGGCTCTGGCCGACTACCAGGGGAGGGGGCGGGGGACAGGCGATGAAAGGGAGAGCTGCGTCTCACCCCGATCACCAATACTGTCTGACGACGGGTTCAAATAAAGTGCTTTCTCTCTTTTCTTGCATTTGTATTTTAACGCGATAATGTTGAGAACTCGTGCCGTATAAAATGTGGTGCTGGTCTCTTTGGCGTTGGTTTTGAGCGAACAATTGACGTTTTTCGTACGTGGTAAATTTTTATGAGCCTGGGAATCAAAATCACGGCGCGAGCCAGAATACAACCCATGCACTATACTCTTAGTGAGGTGCCGCCTAATGGGCCAGATATAGCCTGGAAATCCGGCATTTTTCGTGTCGTTTCCTTGATATAGCCAGCATTTAACCAGGACCTGATTAAGAGTGTATGTGTGAAATAGAAACGTTCAACCCACAGAATAACGTTAGTGCTTGAAACTGCTTCGAAAAAATTCACCGACGATTACGATACTGCCTAATGCAAATTCTGAGCGTTGCTTCGTATTCGGCCAACGCCAACTGTGTTTGAAGTTCTGGCTATCCGCAGTTGTAACAATGTAGCATTCCTTAGCAATAGCCACAAAAACTCCCAGCGCTCGAGTGCTGCGCATACCACTCTGCGCATTGGAGGCGTCGCGAAGCAAGCGAAATGCCGACAGGCCCGTTACGACAAGCGAAGCCAGCCGCATTGCACGTGCCCGCCCTGCATGCACACGAGCTCCAACCGAGGGGCCAGCGCGCGTGACAGAGGAAACAAGCGAGGTTAGAGGCCAGTGGCTCGTGATATGTACAGACTCGGCGTTCGCTCTATTTTGTCCTCGTTTGTTCTATCGGTTACACCGACGCCAGCCAAAACGGCGATGCCGCAGAACGCTGCAACGGGGGCCTAACAGCTGTGTTCTAAGTAGAAAAAAAATTCACCCCACCTCTCTGAAGGGAATCCTGAGGAAATGCGAATGCATTTCTTTGGGCGCGAGTGTGCGGCGAAGTAATTATATAATGAATTACGAGACGGTGATTTGCAGGGTAGCCATTTATTTAACACCTGTTTGTGTTATCGTTGCACTTGACGGCCACGATCACTGCCTTGTGGTCGGTAAAGTGCACGGTCAGAGGGTCTTTGAGAAGCCTGCGGACGTCACAGTTTCGGGTAAAGACTAGACCAATGCAAGTACCGTGAATGGTTGTGGGGCGGAGTTCGGATGTGGTAGAGGCACACTGCGTAGAGTGCTTGGTGCGCATGTACTCGACAAGCCACTGTCCACTCGTCTTTCGCACGTCAACGTTAAAGTCACCAACGAAGACAACGGGGTCAGAGCTTTTGGAGCGCGCACAGACACTTTCCATGGCCGCATCGAGCTGCGCGGCAACGGCGTCTCGGGCGAGGTTGGGCGCGAGGTACACGGTCACCACAAAGACTCCGTCTCCGGTGTAGGCGAGCATGTACATGTCCTCGTACGGAGACGCGTCCCGCACGGGCGAGGTGGCAACGGCGTGCCATATCATGTCGCCGTACACATTGGACACGAGATTGACGCCGCAGTACTCGCCGTTCTTGTCGCTTCTGGCAAAGTAGTACGGGTCGACGGCGTCGTCACCACCGACGCTAGGGCAGACTCGGCGATCGAGGACGAGAAGCGAGGACTGGCATTGCCGGCGCAGTTTGCGACCGAGCGAACGGGAGAGTGGGGCGCCCGCCGAGAGGAGAAGCGCCGAAGCACGCGCCTACCCTCGCCCACACTCTCCCACACACGCGGGAGCTCCGCCGAGCTCCCGCGATGCGAGCGCCCTCACGCGCCCGAGCGCGCTCCTCCTCTCCACTCACTGTCCGCTGATCCGCCCGCACCACCTGCTCCGGTTACTAGGGGCGAGGAGGAGCGCGCGCGCTCGCAGCTGTTGCTATGAGAGAGGGGGGCGGGAGCGGAGAGATCGCGGACGCCGCACGGCGCCTGATATAGCTCGACTAAGAAATGCATTCGCATTTAAAAAATCTTTGCAGTCGTCATGTCCGGCAAGTAGTCACGTTTACAGATGCAACATGGCCGAAGGATAGAGTACCACGAGTAGTCACGCCTTGTGAATCACGTAACAAGTGGGTGCTGGAAAACCGCCAACCGTATAGAAAGAGCTGAGCAACAAGTCATCATCATCATCCAGACTATCACCATAGTGTGCAGTTACGTATCTGCGCGTATTACCTTAGAGACTCATAGTGGCTACTTCACAACCTTAATGAGAGTAGGCGCCTTAGCAAAATTGGCAACGGCCAATACCGTGTCCACAGAGATTGCTTTGCTCAAGTGTCTAACGAGAGGCGTATCGTGGCAAGCGAATAGGCAAACGCGTATTTTATTGCGATGGCAACCATTGAGGGTGCTTCAATAAATTAGACCAAAAATCCTCGAAAATTAGTGAAAGGATATATTTGCTGGCTGCCTTCATAATTATATTTCTGTGGCGGCAGACATCTTAATATGACTAAAGTAAATAAATCGAATTAAGTAGCTTTTTAATTTGTGGAGAAATGCGTTCGGGACAATGAAATAATTGAATTCCTTCGTGCGAAGAGCATATTGACGTCTTGTGATTTAGAAAAGCCGCCTCTGGTAATTATTGCGAAGAAATGTATTTCGACCACGCTCAACGGCAAAACCGAAACGGAAGCGCAGATGAGCGCTATTTTGAGAATACCAGAATGACGTCACTGTTAACGACAACGATTGCTGTAGTGTTAGCTCTTTTAAATTCGTTAACGTATATGCGGCATGCGGGCTAGAATGGCTAGAGTCGATCGGTGGATGATATGACGACTCTCGCTCATTCTGGGGATCTCGGAAGATTACGGCAGTAGCGCTCTTCCTCTTGGTTTTTTTTGTGTTTCTCGGGTGAAATTGTTCAGATTTCATCACTCTGGTAAAATGTATAACCATCCACTTTTTGGAAACGTGGAAGTGGCAATGGGCTTTTGGTAGGAAGGACTCCAATTCTCGTCTTTGACCCGACCACCTATCTCCAATAAATAAAAATTTAATTCGATTATCAAAAGATGTCAAAAGGTGTAATTTTAACGCAATAGCGTTAGAGAACTCGTTGCGCAGAAATTTTGATGTCGGCGTCGTTGTGACTGAAAAATCAAGAAAGATGCAAATAAAATAAAATAATAAAAACCGTCGGTACCAGGAAAATGTCGAAGCCTGGCCGTTGGCATGGCCAGGTGTTCCATCACAAAGCGACGTCATTGCTTGAAACTGCTTCGAAAAAAAAAGAAAAACACAATATGGATGTACGTGATGTAGTGGAAAGAGTCTTTTCAACGCATCTAATATTGCGTGGCAGAAGCGTAGAATCGCGCCAGGCGCAAGACATTTGAATTGCGCAACGAGTGGGTGTTTTAAAGGCCCACCCATTACGAAGCGCTGAGACATACTTAATCATCATCAGCAGCGAGAGCATCGACAAACTGAGCAGCTCCGTAGGTTCGCGTGTTGATTTACGACGCGTAGCGGGCCCTTCGCAGATTCCCAAAGGAAGAATGAGGGCGCAGTGGGCACGGCGCAACTGTACTTTCAGTATGTGTTCTAGGACAGTTCGAAGCAGTTTGCGAGGTTAGGCAACATGGTCTAGGCTTAAACTGGTATTCATTAAAAATAACTTCGTTCTGACTGACTCTGTAACCTGTATTAGCATTTAAAAATGTCAGACGATATGATCCGCCCGACTTTTGGCCAATTCCCCTGAGTGGCCATGTGCCAATCATCCCTGGTGCATCATCATCGTCAGTTCGAAGCAGCCAGTGCTACGTGCACAGACGTTTGTTTCCTTGCAGCATGGTTGAGGCATCTACCGAGAACCGATTGCCTGACTAGTGATTATGAAGGTGATGCGCACGGAGCCAGAATACTCTATGGCGTTGTACTCCTGAAGGCGATGCTCAAGTGCTTTTATTAACTACTGCCGATTCATGTCTCTAGTCATGTCAGATATCTGGCTCTACAAGAAGGTAATTATGAAGGCACTGAGCAAAACCTGCCTTTCCCTTACCTTTTTAGCATTTCAGAACACATTTCTTGAAGCACCCTGTATAGAGACTTAGGTGCATTTTCGCCGCCGGCATCCCCGTCGGCGTCGGTGGTCTAAGGGCGATAACGTTGCTCCGTGCGTCGCATGTTCTATGTTAGAGTAAAAAAATGGCTGACTCTCTTGTAAGAGACAGTAGATGAAAGCATGAAATATCCAACGGCAGAGCAGATTGGTTGGAGTAAGGGCTGGCCATAACAATTATAATATCTGGGGTTTTACATTCTAAAACCACGATACGATTATGAGAGACGCCGTAGTGTAGGGCTCCGGATATTCCGACGTTCTGGTGTTCTTAATCTTCACGGACATTCCACTAAACACGGGCCTGTAGCATTTCGCCTCCATCGAAATACGATCGCCGCGGCCGGGATCGAACCTGTAGCTTTCGAGTCAGCAGCCGAGCACCGTAGCCACTGTACCACTGAGGCGGACAACTAGCCACAAATCTTCTACGTGTTCGCAAGGGCGCTACGCACCAAACTACACCACACTACACTATGCACTCGTTCATATGGACGCGATTGTTTTCTGTCTTTGTGCGAGATAAATGTAGGGCTTTGCCTAGCGCATGCGGCTGCGATGCGACAGCAGGCTGGTGCGCCCCACGCAGCGTGGCGCCATCTCTCGAAGAATGCAGAAACCCGCGCCGCGAAACTGCTGTCGCGAAGATTATCTTTGGCGGCGCACCGTTAGTCAACCACCGCCCATCAAAACAGTGTAGGCTTAGCGCTGGCTTTGAAAAAGTAAGTTTATGGTGTCCTATCTGCATTTGGAAAGTCCGTATTGTAAATGAGTATTAACATTTCAGCGTACAAGTCATTACAGCTTCAATAGTAGGGGTGAACAAACACGAAGGACTGTGTTTGCAACTTGTAGCTTATTAGAAATTTTGTGACTTGTTTCGGCCGTAGCTAGGGCATGTAATGTGGTGCGATACGAAGGGTTGACTGCCACACCGCGCATTTTTTAAACGTTCGGGCTGATTGCCCAGATGTCTCGCTTCGGTCTCGCAACGATGCCCAGATGATCCCGTCTGAGTGCCCTTATGTTCTCGATTCAGTGTCAGGATGTCTCGTTTGAAGCGCCCGGATAAAAGTGCTGGTATTTGAGTCAATGTCACTTGAAGACCCCCGACAAGGGGAGCTAAGCGCATTTCATGCTTTAGACTGGGAGGGAAGCCGAAGGTCATAGCTATGGCGGAGAGGAAACGCGCTGTCCGTCTCCGACGCGCAATGACCTTGGGAGGTCCCGGAAGTTATCATCTTTTTCTCACTTTTTTTTTGTACGTTAAGTTGTATCACTAGGAGTGAAGCAGCGCTGGGTCGTATTTATGCGTGCTCATAGCACCAGCCAATTTTGGTGCTGATGTCTACCACAGACAATACCGCCGCCACCACCGCTGCCATGCTAGCTTAGCTGGTAAGGTACTTGTGCTGAGTGTAGCAGAGCTGTACCAGCGGGGCGTCGCCAGGCCAAGCATCAAGCACGATGTACACATGACATCTGCGTCACGTCTCTGCCAATATATGATAACCGCGCCTCAGCAATAAACGCTTTTCACTGTTCGACTACCGGCCCGTTTACATGGTGGCAACGGTGTCATTACGCCATGTCGATTTCGCCAACAGTACTTCCCCCTTTCGAAGCCCTTAGATACATCCGGTGACGCATGGTTAGGACGGAAGACATGCAAAAGTGAGTTCGAACTGTTTTGCACCGCTACTCAGTTATCAAAGCTGCCAAAAGAAGTGCAAGCAACGACATTACTCGTAATTGTGGGAAACAATGGCACAAAGGGACAAGATACTTTCATGTTTGCGGAGAAGGTTCATAGGAACGACATCAATGTTCTGGTAAAGTGCGAACATTTCTAGAAACCTGTAACTATTGTAACCTTCAATGAATTTCAACCCGGCTCGAGAAACCAGAAAGAAGGTGAATCCTGTGATTAGTGGCTGACAGCGCTCAGCATTTTGGCGAAAATCGTGACTTTGGAAATTTAGTACAGCGTTTGCTTCGCAGACTAATCGTGTGCATACAGGACAAACACCTTGCGACAGCAGCTAATTTCAAACAACCCATCGCACGAGAAATCTGTCGAAATTTGCCGTATTCATCCGCCAGCCTGGAGTAGTTTCGCTAGACCAGTGAAGCGGCGGTGCTGTCACAAAACGCAGCCATCTGCGCAGTTGCGAAGCGAGCACGGCCATGCACACGGTGCGGTTATCTGAATCACCGCGGTGAAAGCTGCCCAGCGATTGGGAAATTATACGGAAAGTGTGGTGGGTTAAATCATTTCGCGCAGGCATGCAAGTTGGCAGCGCAGCAACGAGGACAGAAATACGAGAAAATGAAATAGCTACGCCATGTTCGCGCTGAGATAACGAAGACTACTTTTTGGAAACTTCGACAGTCAGGACAATAACTGCAGACTCCTGGAGTGCGGTTGTTAACATTGAATAAAAAGCATTAATACGCAAATTAGACACGGAAGCCAACAGTTGCATTATTTAGTTAAACGACACCAGGGATCTACCACCTATGTCACATGGTCAGCAGGTCATTACCTACAACACCATGACGCGGTACTGGTCTCCAGCCGTCTTCCTGAAGCCGGCTGACGAACCGCGCTCCGTGGTTTTGCAAGCTGAAGATGGTAGGGAAGTTTGTCGCACAAGAGAGCATGTCAGAATCATACCACCACAGGAAGCCACTGCCACCCTTCCACCGCATCAAGAAGTCGCAGGACCTGCACAAGCCCTACGCCACAGCACAAGGCAACGACGCCAGCCTTGCTGGTACCAGCAAGCCGAGAGACAAGGCTTGTTGATCCAGAAAAGGGAATATGTAGCAGAGCTGCGCCAGCATTGCATCGCCGGGCCAAGCATCAAGCATGACGTACACGTGACCTCCGCGTCACGCCTGTGCTAATATAAGAATACCCTCGCCTCAGCAATAAACACTTTTCATTGTTCGACTACCACCTCGCTTACAGTCTGCTAAGCGACCCTCATCCTGATGCTTAACTGCCAAGCTGCAAGACGCTGGTCACTTCCCGGCAAAGGTGTCCCAATTACAATTGGTTCGAATGCAAACACACACATGTACCTGAAGTCAGGAAAAATTTAAAGGTCCTCTGGTAGTTCAAATAATCCCAAGACCTCGCTACGGCGTGCCTCGTATTCAGCTCATGGTTTCAACGCTTAGCGTGTCAGGGGTTATAGAAAAGAGCTTTAGAAGTGCTGAATATGTAATCTTATCCGAATATGCCTATTTTCATTTCAGGAGAGGAACGATGTGAGCAGTACGTGTGGAGTGAGAACATTGAAAATCCAGTGCCAAAATGTGACCAAGTGTACGCTTCGCTTTGTAACCGGCAGAATGCAGAAATAGTGTATAGATCAAGTTGCCAAGAATCGCAATGACATGCCTTCCTTTCGACTGAGCCGGAGTAATGAGGCATTTCTCAGATGCACTGTTTTGCCACAGTCAATCTGGCATGTGGGGCATTGTCAAGCTGCTTTCAGGCAGCATTTTTTGCCTGTCCCAACCACTTACTGTAAAACTGTATGTGGTAAATAAACTCAACTCAACTCAACTTTCCAAAAAATAAACTGGCTTTCAATTTGAGATAGGAAAGCACCCACCAGTGCGATCAAACGCTTCCCGAAATAAGCACGACGAATGTATATCAATGTTAGTATGCTGCAAGGAAAAACGGAATTTGGAAAATACTCGCCATCTCGGCGTTGCGAAAGTGGATGTCCAGCAAAACTATGGGAACTCGTAACACAGAAGCTGTGGTAGGTATGCGGCACTATGTTGCATTAGAGTGATCGTAGCGACAATTGTTTGCGGTCTCTCTAGTATCCATTGATGGGCACCGTGACCGCATCGCTGATTTCGTGGCCAAAACCAAATGTACGCACGGTATCTGTCAAGTTGTTGGTTGATTTGGGTTCTTGTAGTACGCGACTCCAAAGCTGTCCCTCATGAACGATGGTAACGAGTCTTTCTTGTCAGTTTTTTTTTTCAATCAATCAATCAAGGAGAATTTTATTGCATCATAATATGAAAAATGCGTGCACAAATATTTGGACCCATAGCTTAAGCGGCTAGTCATGGGTCCAATACAAAAAAGGTTATAAGAACTAGCAGTCTTGTGCAGAAAAAAGAAACAATAGCGAAAGTATCATCCATAAGCGAAAATTATTATACAGATTCAAGGAACCATACTAAAAAACAACGAATACATAACTATCATGAACACAAAAAATAGGTTTCCTAATACCAACACTAAAGTCGCCCACGATAACATATTATGTTTTTATATATACGTCGGTTCTCTCATATGCTGCAACAATTTTGAGGAATACAAACCCACACTTACCAATAAAACACGTACCATTCTGCACCAGCTGCATAACGTGTCCTTCTCCACGAAACACGTGGCCCGAACATGATTTAATAATAGGGAAGGCCAGAGTAAGAGCATGGTAGCTACTGCAGAGCAGAATCTTCTTAGCCTTGCTAGGGTTTCGTCTTAGCCACATTATGCGCGCGAGTCGCAGTGAGAGGGGGGGGGGCAAATATATATATATATATATATATATATATATATATATATATATATATATATATATATATATATATATATATATATATACGGGTGTTTACATGCCAAGTGGCCCAGCCGTGGCGCTCGCACATCGCAGATATTGCTGAAAATATCTGTGCCTTTTTCCTTTGCCACATGAAGTATTGTGGCAAAACATTGTCGCTCGAAAAAATTTTGACGATCGTGGCGCCCCATCGAAGTTCGCTTGCATTTGTTAAACTGTGCCTAATAGAAATATGGGTTTAAAATTTATTGTTGATGTCTTGAGCTTTGAAACCGCGCTTGCGCTATTACAGACATTCTGTTTAGTTGTCCTATTTATTAATTCCGAATTTTTTGTGTTTCACTACCAGCTACGTATTTCCAAAACTGCTAAAATCTTCGAAATTGGTGATTTTTTCCTGCGCTATCTCGAACTCTCCCTAACCAATCTTAAAATTAGTATGGTTTTTAGGAAAGTATATATTAGTAAAAAAATGTTTAGTAGTCAAATAGACTTCATATCTTCCCGAAAAAAAAATTAAAATTAGGTAAAATAGGCGATTTGTACATTGTTTGACGGTATATTTCATGCTGATGCGATCCAAGTAAAAATCTTCGTCATACGGCGTTTGATAGAAGGCTTCATCGGCAAGTAATGAAGAAAGTCTATTCAAATCGTTTTTTGTTTTAAGGAGAGAGAGAGAGAGAAAATAAACGTTTATTTGGAGCAAGTGCTCTGTGCGCCCAAGGTGGGCGGCCTCCTTATTCCAGGCAGCCGCGGGCCTTTGCCATCTCTCGTAGAAAATAATTTTTGAATTTGGCCCTCCGAGCGCGCCCTGCATTTCTTTTTGTTGCCACTTCGCCGCAAAGCACGCGGTCGCTCTTGCAGCTGACACTCGTCAGAGGCAGCGGCAAGATGCGAGATGTATGTCAGTGGCTCGTGAGTGGTCAAAAGTCTTGTCGCGTTGATGCCATGTACATTGGGCCCGCCAAGCAAGTTCACATTGCAAGGCAAATTCATTACTCGTAAACGTGACATCAACGTGACAACACTTTCGAACATTCACGAGCCACTGACATACATCTCGCATCTTGCCGCCGCCTGTCACGAGTGTCGGCTGCAAGGGCGACCACGTGCTTTGCGGTGAAGTGGCAACAAAAAGAAATGCAAGGCGCATTGGGAGGGCCAAATTCAAAAATTATTTTCTTCCTTAAAACAAAAAATGATTTAATTAGACTTTCTTCATTACCTAGCGATGAAGTCTTCTATCAAACGCCGCATGACGAGGATTGTTGGCGTAACGTGCTACGTGACACCAACAGGCATAAAAAGAGTGTTCCACACTCGCCGCCACGGCTGCGATCGGCGCTCACTAACACTCCAAGGTTTACATGCACATATACACCCCATAAAGTGGACCGGAGGATGACCGCCGCTGTAGCTCAGTGGTAGACCGTCGGACGCGTTATTCGAAGGTCGCATGTTCTGTCCCTGCCGGCGGCAAGTTACCTTGCCGTCCACTTTACTTTCTTCACAGTCATATCCTAATTACTAAAAATAACATCCCCTATACTTTCCTTGGCAGTATTGTCTGTTAGTTCTCATTAATATTGCGTTTAACAAAGAAAAACGAGCCCTTAAAAGTCATCTTCTTCATTCCTATATATATATATATATATATATATATATATATATATATATATATATATATATATAGAAGAGAATTTCCTTGGATATGTTTAATAACATTATTGACGAAGTACAGTTAGTTTTACGTAGCATACACTATACTGACATCTTTTTATACATTAAGCACACAACTATATGCATCAATGCAATCATGTCCATGGCAACCTTCTCAGTAGTATAGATTTGTATCATTCAATGAAGTTTCGGTAATGTCTAAAAGCTTCTCGCTAATAATCGCGTTTTTAATGTAGGTTGTAATGAGTGCACCTTTTCTTTTCATTCATTAGTACCAGTGTGTCGTAACAGAACGAAAACCGAAAACCAAAAACGAAAAAAAAACAATATTTTTGACCGGAACGAAAACGTAACCGAAACTTTATCTATTATTTCGTTCCGGAGTAAAACCGAAATTTTTTCAATCGTTTTTCGGGTCACGAGAAAACTTCGCAATCCGGAAAAACTGAGGTCATGCAATGTGAGCATGTCTCAGGGTACAGTATTAGTGCGTACCTCAGGAAAGAATTCGAAAGAAAGATATGCTGAAATTTTGCGAAAAGCGAGAACAGCGGCAACCAGAGATGTTCATATTAACGCAAGTGCACTTTTGCGCGCCTGTCACGCAGGCCAAAATGGAGAGGGCACTGTCAGCGCTCAATTTTGTTAGAGCGAAAGCTCTTATGACGTCACAACAGCTGATTTTGGCGCCATCGCTGTCCGCCGCCGGAGGTGTCCGTGACCGCTATCGCGTGAAATAAGAAATAATTAAATGAGAAAGAAACTTCCAGTGTGGCATGGGATTTTAACCCGCGCGCTCTGCGTGGCAGTCGGGTCTTCCACCACAGTGCCACGCTGGTGCTTGTAACTCCTTCGCAAAAATACTCTCTATACAGGCCTCATGTTGGACAAGGAATCGTGTTAGCATATGTAATACAGCGTGGCAGAAGAGTAAAATAACAACCAGTCATCACACAATGCTAATAGCGCAAAGAGTGTGTTGCTTATTGCTTCCCACCAGTGTTGCGGAGTTGCCAATCCAGAATTGGAATGACTCCGGAATCATTCCACATTTTCGCAACCCCGAAATGGAATGGGGACAACGCTTGGAGGAATGGAATGGGAATAGAATTACGTCTTTTTCCAAAAATTGAGGACATTTTCGGCTGCGTGCTGTTTGTCGAACTTCAAACATTAGTAATTCGGGGCCTCGAATTTCACAAGAAAGCAGTATTTTTAAAAGGGCTTGGCTGATTGCAAGCACGGTACATTTATAAGCAACGCACCTACTACAAACCGAGGCATAAGGTAGTGTACAAACAAATGCATTATCCCAGCAGATACTGAAGGGAGAAACAAATTACCCCTGCGCGTTGGTTCCCATTGATACCCCCAATAGGAAGTGACGTATACTCAATGCACAGCCTGATCTTTATCTCACGAGCAGTTTAGTATATTACACACGTAAATAACCTTTGCGACGAGGAAGACATTGCATGCCTGGTAGCTAACGGCGAGCGTTATATACACACCCTTTATTACTGGCCGGACTCAGCGACGGCAGGCGCTTATAAGCGTTTCTTCATTACCAGCGAGTAGGCGCGAGGAGCGCTACGGGTGCATGTAAAAGTCGTCGGCCAGCTCGCTCGCTTCTTCTAATATTTGCGCAGGGAGACACTTGCCCTTCCGCTGTCTGCTCTTTATATACACCATTTACTTCAGCATGCTTTCTTACTTACCAGCGAGATGGCGCGCTGGGCGATGGGCTTTAAAGGTCGTCACCCCGCTCCTGCGAATGCCGATGCTCTTTGCCCTACAGGGCGTGGTCGCCTTCGTGCGCATATCTCAAGGAAAGAACGGGGTGGAGTGGGAGGTTGTATGTCTTGTGCTTTCCCCGCGATGTCCGCGCTGAAGTGGCGGAGCGTACGAAGGTCACTTCGCTCGCTGCAGCGGCCGCGTTTGCGAAAGGAGCTCGCTGTTCAAACAGAAATAAGTAACAACTGCGACATTTAGTTCGCGCTCGTTCTGTGTGTACCTGTTCATTCGTTTTGTGCGTCCTGCTTTATGCTTCAGCAGTGCGCTTCAAGTATCGAGCTGTGACGCATGATAGTGTGCGTTCTCTTCGTGCGTCCTTTGGACTCGAGCGATGCGCTGGCCATTTCGAGCTGCTTTGCGTTCTTCGTGTGACATTCTAATTTGTAGCTATCGCATTCATTGCTTTGCCGTTGCGGCGAAACTGTGACTTTTTTTTAGCTCTCCCAGTTCGGCCCAACTAAAACACATAACACTTGTGCAACCTAATCAACCCACAACAGTTTGGACATAGAGCAACGGGGCTGCTATTCCTTTTCGATGAAAGAAAATGAATATCCTGAAAGGGGAAGAGCGTTTCATCGGCCCGTGAAGCATTTACTGGTCTTCGCCCGTATTCGCGTTGTCACTTATGCAAATTTCAGGCCAGGTAAAGCAGAATAAAACCATGACAGAGTGTTCTAACGTTATGAAGCACCAGCTCAGCGGTAGCCTCATTTAGAATGCTGGAGCGCAAGGCGAGAAAGCGTCGCATAAGCCGCCTGCACCGCAGATAGGCTACAATGCGTGGTCGTGAGACGTGGAAGACAATTTTCACAGCGGAGGCGTAGGATAAATTTCTTTATATAACGACGTGATTGCTATGTTGAAGGAAAACTTCACAGTTGTTTGTTTCCCAGTGTGCAGCCGACAGCGTTCACCGTCGAATGTGGGATGGGGGGAGGGGCGGCTCCACCCACAGACTTTTCTCAGTGGGGGGTGGGGTAGCACTCGCCTTGCCCCCTGCCCCCCTCGGTAGATACGCCTATGAGCCCAATTCCTATGCGGGTCAACTTGTCGGCTATATGACTGAACACCTTGAAGTAAGGGAACAGCGTGAAAAACGAGGACGCACAAAAGGCACAAAAGCAACCACACGAAGCGCTGACTAAGAACTCAAGTTTTTTTTTTGTGCTGTCCTGCTATACACACTCATGTTCACCTAATAAAAGCAGTGCACAAGGCAGATACAGAGAAAATTTTCGTGGAGCCGCAGCATTCTCATGGAGACGGATTACAAGCGAAGGCGTATTCGCGTTTCTGCGGTTGACGCCAGTCCGCTCGATTTTTCGGCTTCAGCCAATGCAGGCGTTTTTCCTCGGGCTCATTGTCTTTCGACGCATTCTCCGATTGAACACGGCCCGCTTTGGCTGTCTATGTTCGCATTACCGTTGTTGGCGCCTCTCCGCATCTTCATATTTATTCTCCGGCGTCAACGTTCTGCGCCGTTCTCGACGTCTCGCCTTCTGCGATTTCTCGCAGTGCTCGACGTTGTGCTACAGCAGTGCCCCGGCACAACGTCTAGGCAACGGCAGCCGCGTGAGCGCGCTTCGCCAGCTACGCCGTCTCCATTTTTTTCCACAGATGGCGTCTACATACGGACGAAAGCGGGGAAGAATACCGCCTTGGGAACGAATGGACAAGAGGTAAACAGCTTCGCTACAGAAACAAAATACCCAACGCGAATGTGTACTCTAGGAATTTCGCACAGTACAAAAACGTACGGCCTTTGGAGATAATTCAAAACCGGCGGTTCTAAGACTGTTGATTACGTCGGCAGAAGTGTGGTTAAAGGTATGTGAGAACACCGACTCAGATTACCACTGTTTGTACCCACCACGGTGGTCTAGTGGTTATGGTGCTCGAGTGCTGACCCGAAGGTCGCGGGATCAAATGCCGGCCGCGGCGGCCGCATTTTAGGTGGAGGCGAGAAGGCTTGAGGCCCGTGTACTTAGGTTTTTTAGGTACACGTCAAAGAACCCCAGGTGGCCGAAATTTTCGGAGCCCTCCACGACAATCTCCCTCATAATCATATCGTGGTTTTGGGACGTTAAACTCCAACAATTCCTATTATTAGCACTGTTAGTCTTATTTTCACTGCTTAGAGTTATGTCTTTTGCATGGCAGTGAAAAAGATTTTAAGTTCATTATAAAAAAAGCAGTATGTCATACCGATTCGTTAAACGCGTAAATTGTTTTCAATATGTGATCTCACTACGAGCACATTATAGAAGATATTTTAAACATAACGTCGAACCTAAATGAACATCAAACTTTTAGCTTCTGCTGGGTTCCAAGTATCGTTGGCATTGTATAGGCTGGTCAATGCGTGGCAGCAACAAAACGGCTTTTAATTTTAAGAGTAAGACGCAAGTGTGAAGGAAGTGAAGCTGTCAGTTGAAATTTAAAGAAGTGAAAGCAGTCACATTCCAGTTTTTCGTAAAGCACTAACATATAAATGGCAACTTGAGCTGCAAGTCATCCAATCGTTGTACTCGGCGAAGCAAGATGTGTTATCAAGTTGAAATGAATTAAATGTCGACTACGAATAGGGCATATGCACTTCCTACAGAAATTTATTAACAGATGTGGAGGAACCGACATGCGATAAATGTTAGGAAAGAATAATATTATTGGGTGTGTCCAGATAAGATCGAACACGAGGTCCCGGTCACCATTCCCGATTGTGATGAAATTTACTGTAGGTCTAGGCATTACACCCAGAACAATGGTTTCGCACTTAGTTTTGCAGAAAAAAAATTTGTTCGCCTGAAAAAAAAATATACAACTTTTGGCCGCAAAAAACGCTTTTCCGTTAATTTCGCGATTTCTGAATTTCGAGCGCACCTAGGGAAAAAACGGTGCACTTCTTCGTCACAATATTTATTCCCCTTAAAGAAAAAGTGAAATACAATCCTATGAGTCTATTACTTCCCTTGCTTGTCGACGCACTTTTGAACAAAAAAATCACAAACTTGGCAAATCGCACAAAATACCTCTATTTCAGGAATTTATTGCTGCAAGCAAGTTAGAGTGAGGATAATGAAAATCGGTACATATTAACTTTGATACTTTCGCTCTCTTTTAAAATAATTTGGGTGATTTTATCGCGCTCCGTTTTACTCGATAATTGGGCTGAAACGTAAGTGATTTACGAGAAACGCCGAACTTTGAAAATGATTTTCTCAAAAATGCCATTTTTAATTTTTTTTAAAATCCCTCTGATTGAAGTCAAGGACGTCATCTACCATTGTGCAGAAAAAAACGTGGCATTATTTTGGTTGCTAACAAGTTATAGTGCGTCAAATGTGACCATGCCAGCCGAGCGGCCGCGTCGTTCGTTATGGGCTGAAACCCGGATATAAGTTGCTAAAAATACTTGTACGTGACATAATCACAAATCAGCAGCTCCACACCAACAAATGCGCAGCCCGGTGTCATGGTTAAGCAAGCTTTGTCTTGGGATCAGCCGCTTGACAAACCCGCAGCAGCGGCCGCTCGATTCTGCGGGCACTCACATTACATGAGTACCGCTTCGACTGTGGATGAGCTCCGCTTGAGCGCCAAACTACGCTCAGAGGACAAACGAGAGAAGGAATGCATCACTGTGAAAGTTCAAGGCCGTTAAGTGCAAACAAATGTCATAGTTTGCAACGAAAACTCTGCCGGCGATTTCCCAGTGAGCGCCTCCAGTAGTGCGCTCATGTGTTGCTTTCTCTCTTCGGATGGCCTCAATATATTTAGGTTCATTCTATGAGCAACATATGACAAAAAAGAAAGTCACTGACATCTAAAGAAAGCTGTCATACGTGCTTCCGATGGTCGAGCAACTCAAACTGCAGTTGTTCATCTCGTGCCAGAACACTTGTGTCAGCCGGCTGTGAAAAGAAGTGTGTCCAAGTCCATTACTTCATTAAGGAACCGCTTTTACAATACTGTATTGTTGGGCGTCCGCAGATAGAATATTCAACGCAAGTCGAGCGTTTATCACGATATTATGCGGTTTCGGGCATAACAGCAGGGGAAAAAAATACATCCGTGCTGTATTGAAGGCGCTCACTGGGAAATTGCCGGCAGAGTTTTCGATGCATATTATGACATTTGTTGGCACTTAACGGCCTTTAACTTTCACAGTGATGCATTCCTTCTCTCGTTTGTCCTCTGAGCGTAGTTTGGCGCTCAAGCGGAGCTCATCCACAGTCGAAGCGGTACTCATGTAATGTGAGTGCCCGCAGAATCGAGCGGCCGCTGCTGCGGGTTTGTCAAGCGGCTGATCCCAAGACAAAGCTTGCTTAACCATGACACCGGGCTGCGCATTTGTTGGTGTGGAGCTGCTGATTTGTGGTTATGTCACGTACAAGTATTTTTAGCAACTTATATCCGGGTTTCAGCCCATAACGAACGACGCGGCCACTCGGCTGGCATGGTCACATTTGACGCACTATAACTTGTTAGCAACCAAAATAATGCAACTTTTTTTTCTGCACAATGGTAGATGACGTCCTTGACTTCAATCAGAGGGATTTTTAAAAAAAATAAAAATGGCCTTTTTGAGAAAATCATTTTCAAAGTTCGGCGTTTTTCGTAAATCACTTACGTTTCAGCCCAATTATCGAGTAAAACGGAGCGCGATAAAATCACACAAATTATTTTAAAAGAGAGCGAAAGTAACAAAGTTAATGTGTACCCATTTTCATTATCCTCACTTTAACTTGCTTGCAGCAATAAATTCCTGAAATAGAGGTATTTTGTGCGATTTGCCAAGTATGTGATTTTTTTGTTCAAAAGTGCGTCGACAAGCAAGGGAACTAATAGACTCATAAGATTGTATTTCACTTGTTCTTTAAGGGGAATAAATATTGTGACGAAGAAGTGCACCGTTTTTTCCCTAGGTGTGCTCAAAATTCAGAAATCGCGAAATTAGCGGAAAAGCGTTTTTTGCAGCCAAAAGTTGTATATTTTTTTTTTCAGGCGAACAAAATTTTTTTCCGCAAAACTAAGTACGAAACCATTGTTCTGGGTGTAATGCCTAGACCTACAGTAAATTTCATCACAATCGGGAATGGTGATCGGGACCTCGTGTTCGATCTTATCTGGACACACCCTATTGCACTTTCTCATTGCGTGTTGCCATGCCCAAAGGGAAAGGCAAAAAAGTTCGCCGTATTTTAAGAGTCAAGCATATTGCTTCAATCAATGTCGCGTTTCGCTAATGCTCATAAGTGCCTTTGACTGGTGGGGTAAGGTTTTTATAAAGCAACCTGTTCCAGTAGGGATTCGGCCTGTTACTTACGGGCGACGTTTGTGACGGCTGCTATAAAGCAGCTGCAAAAAAATTAGGCAGATCCCACGTACCGTGGTAGTTGATGTTATGCGAAGAATGTCGCGGGAAGGTGACTGTGGGGTAATTTTTTTTACTGAGCGAAACGTTACAAACTGACGCTAAATATTTGTATAAAATTTATACGCACGCATATATGTTGAAGAGCCGCATATGTGTTATATAACCAGTTGTCTACAGTTGGGTAACGCTGCCAACGGCAACGTGGGTATTACCAACACCAGAAGCGGTAAGCTGGTATGTATGCTTATACTTTTCCGTTATGATGGAGAACGCACGCACGTTTCGCGAACCCGTGTGCATGAGTGGAAGAGGTTCTTGACGGTTCTTGAACAAGGTAGTCATCACCGTGATAAGTGGGCGCCTAGCAGCTGGTCATGACTTGTTATCGGATCCGGTCGTGATCGCGGTGACGAGGGGTCCATGTGTAGTGAAGTAAGAGGTATAGTACAGCTGTTGGAAATCGTGGATGCCTCAGTCATTTCGTCGACAAATTATATATCGATAGAGCCGGCGACATGTCGGAACCTGAAGACACTCTTCGCGTTGGTGATGTATAGGCCGCCGAGGCTGGTAGGCCTGGATAGTGCTACGTAGACCAACATCAGTGGATGGGTCTTGTCGTATTCGTAGACTACCTGGGCGTATGTGGCCTACGTAGCCTAGTCTACAAATCGGCTGTGAATCAATCTGGCATCATTATCGGTCAGCATGAGGCCATCGCCCAGCTTCGTAAGTAATGAAGAGTACACTGCGTCGTTTTGGTGGACTAAGTGCACTTTACGGGGCGATGATGTGAATATCATTGTAAATTTTGTTAATGTATTCCTCCAGGGTCGAGCAATGCGTCAGTATAGCCTGCTGAATCATAGGAATACAAATGTAATGTTTAAAGACTGCTATAAAAGCGGAGCCAACACTGGAACCACAGAGGTTAATCTGATATGACGCCTGTATCGTATGAGTACACATTGTAGGAGTATCGTGTAGTGTTTATTGATTTCTTGCAAAATTAGATAGCCAGCAACACAACGACAATTGACGTTGCACCGAAATTACGCCTGCATAGGCTGTTTTTCAAAACCAGTTTATAGAAATGGCATGGCTCTCTGATAGAATACCTGACTGCCACGCAGAATGCTTGGGTTCGATTTGTGCTAGGATCCTGATTTTCATTCTTTGCAGTCGCCCCATCAACGCTGGCGACGTCTGTTTTTCTTTACGCTCTCGCATTTACATTACCAGTGTATGCTCAGGCCGATCCTGGGAAGATATAAACTGCCAATCACCTGTGGCGCATACCCGCCTACCGTGGCCCGTGGTATACGGGTATGTGCAACACGTGTCTGGAGGAAAGGGTTTGACGACGTACGCGACAGGATTTTCACGTTATTCATGTCGTGATCAGACAGTCATATTCGTCAAATCTTCTTACCCTTCCATGCCAATTTCAGTATACACCAAGCTAAGGAAGCGACCACGAGAGCACCCAGACGTAGGCGGCTAGACAGATAGATAGATAGATAGATAGATAGATATACCCCTGTCACACGGCAAATCTAATGTCATTTACAGCTAATGTCATTCGTTTGTAATGTCATTTCTTTGCTGTCACACGGGGAAACTAATGCCATTCGATGAAAATGACATTTCCTGTCGAATGAGTTCTCGAACACATTCGCATTCGATTTCGGACCGAATGCGTAGTATCCACGCTAGGGACCTTTTAGGGATATAACTGTTGACTTATGTATGCGTAACTTTTGTAAATCGTAAATATCTTATTCTTTATTAGGTTAACTTATCACTAGTTTGACGACGTAACAGCACGCGCGAAAGTTTCTAAAAGAAACCTACTCTCAACTACAGCGGCTGGACGCCGGCCATTTTTCTTCATCTGTGCTCTCTTGTTGTTGCCCGTATCGCGGGTGTTGATGATCCGATTGCACGTGTTTAGGTGATCAAGGTGGTGACTACACAAATTAGCTGCCGCCGTCTCATTTCTGCAGCCGGAGTGTCAGTCGTGCTCCCACGCTTTAGTTCACTGCCCCAACGCCCGGTCATATCGTCGGCCATTTTGGTTTTCGATTGGTTCTTGGCTTGAGTTCGTTTGTGTCGTACAGCTGTGGCAAGTTGTGTAAAATGGCCGCGTTCATATTCTTCGAGCAGTTTTTAGTGATAGAAAATCATTTTCGAGGATACACGTATGTGAGATGCAACTTTTAATAGATTTTTATTTCTCCCAACGTCACGGCTCAGAAGGGCTAAGGTCATGGTCATCATTTTAAAATGACATTTGTTTTCGTCGTGTGACATCAGGCAGGTAAAATGACATTAAGTTCACCTAATGTCATTTGTTGTAAATGACATTAGATTTGCCGTGTGACAGGGACATAGATAGATAGATAGATAGATAGATAGATAGATAGATAGATAGATAGATAGATAGATAGATAGATAGATAGATAGATAGATAGATAGATAGATAGATAGATAGATAGATAGATAGATAGATAGAAACGCTCAAAGTTCCAAGGGTTCGCTAAGAATTGCTTCGCATTTAAAAATGTCGCAGGTAATTAGAGTTGACTGTAGATCTTAGAACGATGTCTTGGCCGCATATGGCACACTTGGCGCAACTTGTCATCAGAGTTCCAGTTGTCGAATGTGGAGACCATCTCCAACGTCTCCAGCCAGGTTTCGGTGTCGTCACATGACAATCCACGGAAGGCCGGCAGCTCCCTGTGGTCCTGCATCACGACTGTCGGTTGTGACACACTTGCCGTCATTGTGCCTGAGGTTCTTGTTGTCGTGGCTCTTGTCTTGCAGGGTAGGTGTCCGTATTCCCTGCTGGCTGTAGCTAGGTCGATGATCCGGAAGGGCTCTGGTGTCTTCTTCACGTTGTGGGCTTGGTTGAAGGCATTTTGGAGGCGTCCAGAACATGAAGAGGCTGCAGCTCCACCACAAGTCAGGTGGTAGTGATGGTGAAGAAAGATGCAGTCACGGTGGTAGAGACGAAGCTCTTTATTGGGCAAACCTCTGTTCGGAGAACTGAATGACTCAAAGTACAAGCAATGCCCTCTGTACACTGTTAACTCATGAATGGTCAAAAATTCTAGCTATATTACTGGAGCTCGTGTTGGCTCCAGGGCAGCTATTCTCGATTTGTCCTAATGGGATGTCCATTTCGGCCGAGCGCTTTCAGTTACTCGAGAAAGCGGTACGCCGTGACATCATTGCACTCTTGACCATGATGGCGCACTGAACCCACTCAAGACACTCCCAGCGTAAGGAGAAAGTGAACGAAATGTACAGTAACATAACACTTAAATATATTTCAGAAGTCTGTTCTTGCACATGGGCGTGTCCCAGACGCTCGGGTACGATGCAGGGGAAGGGATGAGCATAGGCGTGCGCACAGGGGGGCAGGGGGGGGCGCCCCCCTAATTACCTAAGAGGGGCGCGCAAAATGTGCCCCGTATATTGACTTAGTAGCTGGGGGGAGGGGGCGCTGCGACGAACCTTTGCCCCCCACCCTAATGGGGAACCCTGTACACGCCTATGGGGATGAGTACCACCTTTCACACGTGCATTAGACAGGCGGTCGCATAAAACCTAATTCGAGGTCTAATCCGATCACAAGATCAGAGTTCATGCATGGCCTCCGATATTCCGCGGCCAAAAACGAATCTCTGGAGGCTCCGTATGTTGCGTTGAAGTGCATTCGGTCCCTCTCAATTGCGTCCAGAGTATTGAAAGGTCGGTGACGTCAAAATCACTTTGCGGTAAGAGAACCGGATAAAGAGGGCGCGCTGCTGGCCGAGCTGCAGCCAATCAGCGGCGGCCGAAACGGACAGTCCATTAGATGGACACATCGTGAATAGCTCCCCAGAGTATACTCGGCTATTTGTGCCATTCGCGCAAATTCATCGGAACCGTCTAAAACAGTCTCGACGTTTCAAAAACATTGCTGTGTGGCGTGCGCCCAGCGGTTGTAACAGTTTTCCTGTGGATGAAGCCCGATTACATAACAGTAAAAAAATAAGCTCGCGTGGCAATATTGTCACGTGGTGGTGACGTCGACGAAGACAGCAGTCAGCACGTCAGAGATGAAACTGTTTATTTGGCCGAACTTGTGGCCGGGAAACTGAAAGTCAAACTACAGCAATACACTGATAGCGGCGAGCAGAGCGTCGACCGTCGATCAACTGACAAGGGGTGAAGCGCGCCGGCATTTATACACAGGCCGTCGAATATTCCAGCGTTATCGCTGGTTGTCGCGCAAGTTCTAGAATAAGCTCGAGTGTGCGCAATCTTAACAAAGCGATCTACAATAATCGGGAAGCTTCTCTAACAATGAGGCGCGGTTTGCGCTGAGCATTGCTGACAGTCTTTGTGGGCGAAAAGCGAATACAGCCAAAGTGATAATAATGCACGTGGCAATGCCTGGAGGGCAGGACCATCGTTGGCCCAAAAGTATTCAGGCGAGGATTGGCATCATTTTCCTTGAACAACAACGTCCTCGTAAAGAAGAACTTCTCTCCGGCACGAGCTAGCTACCTTATCGTTGTACCTTCGGGACTGCGACCAGAAATTCTACATGCCCTGCACGATGACCCGACGGCTGGACACCTCGGACTCACCCGCACGCTCGCGCGAGTACAGGAAACGTACAACTGGCCGCGCCTTGCCGCCGACGTCACTCGCTACGTAAGGACGTGCCGAGACTGTCAGCGACGTAAGACACCGCCCACAAGACCAGCAGGCTTCCTTCAGCCGATCGAGCCTCCTCGGCGACCATTCCAGCAGATCGGGATGGACCTCCTGGAGCCGTTCCCAACGTCGACTTGCGGAAATAAATGGATCGTCGTGGCTACCGACTACCTCATCCGCTACGCCGAAACAAAAGCCCTGCCCAAAGGCAGTGCCACTGAGGTAGCCAAGTTCTTCGCTGAGAGCATCGTCCTTCGACACGGCGACCCAGAGCTTCTCATCACCGACAAAGGTATGGCGTTCACGGCTGACCTCGCTCAGGCGATCTTGGAATACAGCCACACATGCCATCGCCGGACCACCGCGTACCACCCACAGACCAACGGCCTCATCGAGCGTCTAAATAAGACCATCGCCGACATGCTGGCCATGTACGTCGACGTCGAACACAAGACGTGGGACGCCATCCTTCCGTACGTGACCTTCGCGTACAACACGGCCGTACAGGAAACGACGCAGATGACGCCATACAAGTTGGTCTACGGACGGAGCCCGGCAACGACGCTCGACGCCATGTTACCAAACGTGACCGACGAGGAAAACATCGATGTGACCACCTACCTACAGCGCGCCGAAGAAGCACGACCGCTCGCCCGCCTGCGGATCAACAACCAGCAGACGAATGACAGCCGCCGCTACAACCTTCGACGACGCCACATGGAATACCAACCGGGTGACCGTGTATGGGTATGGACGCCAATACGCCGACGGGGACTTAGTGAGAAACTTCTTCGAGGGTACATCGGACCAGGATGTCGGAACGAAATGTTTTTCGTTTCGGTTTTAGTTTCGTTCAACCGCAAAAAGTTCCGTTCCGTTTCTGTTCCGGAACGAAAAAAAAAATGTTCCGTAACGGTTCGTAACGGTTTTTTTGTATGAAAATATTGAAGTTAACGTAATAATAAAAGACATTGGATTTTTGATGTAGTTACTTGCCCTCTTCTTAAGAAAGTGGGACAAGGGTAAAACACGTTCTTTAGAGGAGCGGAAGTAACTGTACCACGAATTCCTACCAACTAGCACAAACCAGTATACCCTTCAAAGCCATAGCATTTATTTTCTCAAAAGTCAATTGCGATTTTTTTAGTGGGCTCAATGCTTTGTATCAAGGGAGTGAGCACAGTCTCGGAAGCAGCACGTCATTTAGTGTACTCTCTGATGTGCGAGACCGCTGTTCTGATAAAAAGATCGCCAGGCCTGCGCGGAACACGCAGCAGATTCACAGCGAAAGCTGGAAGAGCGGACTTTGTAGAGCCCGTTGTAGAGTCCCTTGGGGCAACTAATACAAGTACACATGCAAGGTACCCGCTACGCCATAAATCATGGTAATATTTTTGAAGTAGCGAAGTTCCCACTATGCCATTTTTCGTCATCCTTCAGAGAATCGTGGTACCCGCTACACATAAGGCAATATGCGCACTTAGTGCTGTGGCTGATGATGATGAAGACTTATGGGTGAACACTTTGCAGTGTGTGGGAAGCAGTGTTGCGCAATGGGCGCCTCCGTTCCATTCCAATTCCATTCCGGGCAATTAGAACTTGCCGCAATTCCATTCCTTTCAATTCCTCGGAATGAAAAAACTTAGCCCATTCCGGGGATGGCCGGGCAGTTGAATTCCATTCCTGTAATTACTGAACGTAGGAAAGGCATATTGATATAGTTTATCGAGTTATGAATGAACGCCCCTTAAAGCTGATGTCATCAGATGCATTAAGAACTGCAAAAGTACGCAAAACACTTTACCAAGTTCGGGGGATTGTAGCTTGGTGACATATCTCGTGCAGTACAACCACCACCCTACTAATTCTCATAGGGGCAGTTCTCCCGCTACCTATAGGCTCCGTGCAGACGTAACTCCGCTGCCCGAGCAAAGGCGTCCCTAGTGGCAAGAAGCGCAGATTTGGCGGGATGTTTTCACGCGCTCGCAATGGGGTGAAATAGAGGAACTATGCCTTTTACGATGACTATACTTTTCGTGCTTTTCGCGCTTGGCCAGTGACCAGAGCGACGGTCCGTCCGCGTTGTCAACGCGATCAGTCAGCCGCAGGTGGTGGACGATAAGAACAATATATGGCATAGAGTATCGCTCCGCGGTTGCAGCCCTGCTCGCTCCACGCTCCCGCTGTGATGGCGCGAGGTATTTTCGCGGGCAGTTAGTTTTATGTCGGTTGCGCTGTTCGTAGGAATGCCGAACTCCAGGACTGATTGCTGCGTTGTTGGGTGCGATAACACCTACAGGAATAATCCTGGCACGCGTTTTTACCGGTTTCCATTTAGAGAAATAGGCGCAGCGAATGCAGTGCCATGGCCGTTCGATGGAAAGCGTTTTTTCATTCAGCGGCCGTGACAGTGAAATTGCTGGTATCGCCAGTTTCAAGCTGCCGCTGAGTTCGCTGCCGCGTTTGCCCGAGGGTGATAAGCTGTGATTGTGTAGTGAGCGAGGCGGCCCGCGTTACACGTGGGCAGTTTCGCTCAACAGGCTCGTCACCTCCGTTGTCTTCCCCCAGCTCCTGCATTTTATGTTGCCACGTTCGCCTCAGGATACACGATGTTTGGCGAAAAGAAGCACACGCGCTAACGCTACGTTCTGTGACAGCTGCTGACAATTTGACGTCTTTTGGAAGCAAACGGGAAAATCGAAGCACCAAAGCACGGCGCAGTGGCTTGCCGCCGCCTGCGTCGTCTGCTCCCTTCTCCCGCCAAATCTACTGCCGTGGCCACTTTGGCGCTGGAGGTAGCGCGCGCCTGTGGCGGCTCCTAACGTATGCACGGTGGCCATAGTATTTGCATGGTCAGCATGTTTGAACGAGTGGTGATGTTTTATTATTATTTAAGCCTAAATGTGTTAATGCTAAAATGACGACATAGCGTATTTTTATGCTGACAAAAGTAGTATTCAAGAAGACTAAGCAGATTTGCCACGCGTCTGGAGTGGTCGTGAAATGGAGAAAACTAAGATTTGGGTAATGGGGAATAACACCTTCTAGATCTGCTGGTATTAGTTGGAACAACGCACCGCTCGCGCACCTTGTGCCTTTGCATCGAATACGGAACACTGGACCGCACTGCTCTTCAGCACTCACGCTTGTCAAGCGCGCCTCGCAAGCATAGATGGGGTGAGGAGAACTTCCTGTGCTCGCCTTTGCGCAGGTATGCAATGTCTTCCTTGTCGCAAAGGGTATTTACGTGTGTCCGATACTAAACTGCTCGTGAGATAAAGGTCAGGCTGTGCATACAGTATTTGCCACTTTCGTGTGGGGGTATCAATGGGAACCAACGCGCAGGGGTAATTTGTTTCTCTCTTCAATATCTGCTGGGATAATCCATTTGTTTGTATACTAACTTATGCCTCGGCCTGTAGTAGGCGCATAGCTTATGAATGTACCATGCTTGTAATCAGCGAAGCGATTTTAAAAACACCGCTTTATTGTTAAATTCGGGGCTCTGACTTACTAATGTTTGAAGCTTGAAAAACCGCACGTAGACGAAAACGTGCTCTATTTTTGGAAAAAGGCGTAATTCCATTCTCATTCCATTCCGTGCAAAAGGCGCTTAATTCCATTCCCATTTCATTCCTCCAAGCGTTGTCCCCATTCGATTCCCATTTCATTCCGGGGTCGCGAAAATGTGGAATGATTTAGGAGTCATTCCAATTCTGGAGTGGCAACTCCGCAACACTGGTGGGAAGCATTAAACCGCACACTCTTTGCGCAATTAGCATTGTGTGATGACTGGTTGTTATTTTACTCTTCTGCCACGCTGTATTACATATGCTAACACGATTCCTTGCCCGACATGACGCCTGTCTAGGGTATTTTTGTGAAGGAGTTACAAGCACCAGCGTGGCACCGTGGTGGAAACTCGACTGCCACGCAGAGGGCGCGGGTTAAAATCCCATCCGGTCCTAGAAATTTGTTTCTCATTTCATTTTTTCTTATTTCAACCGATAGCGGTCACGGACACCGGCGGTGACGGACAACCATCGCGCCAAAATAAGCTGTTGTGATCTCATAAAAGCTTTCGCTGTAACAAACGTCAGCGCCGACAATGCCTTCTCCACTTTGGCCTGCGTGACAGGCGCACAAAAGACCACTTGCGTTAATATAAGCATCTCTGATTGCCACTGTTTTCGTTTTTCGCACAATTTCAACATATCTTTGCTTTGGAATTCCTGCCTGAGGTACGCGCTAATACAGTACCCTGTTATATGCACATTGCATGATCTCAGTTGTTCCGCATTGCGAAGTTTTCTCGTGAACCGAAAAACGATTGAAAAAATTTCGGTTTCACTCCGGATTGAAATAATAGATAAAGTTTCGATTACGTTTTCGTTCCGGTCAAAAATATCATTTTTTTCGTTTTTCGTTTTCGGTTTTCGTTCTGTTCCGACACTCTGCTTCGGACCGTACAGGGTACTTCGACGCCTCGGCGCACTCGACTACGAGGTTGTCCCTGACGGCATTACGAACTCTCAGCAGCGCCGTGCGCGACCTGAAGTCGTCCATGTCGTGCGCCTCAAGCTATATTACGCGCGTCAGTGAATCTGAGGACTGTACTTTTACTTTATTGCACTTTCTTGCTTGTGCTTATTTTTGTTGTACTATCTTGCGTTTGCTTGATTATTGTACTTTCTTGCTTTAGTGTTGTTATTTATTGTTGCGTGCATTGGCCACCCCCCCTCCCCCATGTTCTATTTTAAGCATCGGGACGATGCTTTTTCAGAGGGGGGCATTGCCACGTGCATTTCTTCTTATCACTTTGGCTGTATTCACTTTTCGCCCACAAAGACTGTCAGCAATGCTCAGCGCAAACCGCGCCTCATTGTTCGAGAAGCTTCCCGAATATTGTAGATCGTTTGTTAAGATTGCGCACACTCTAGCTTATTCTAGAACTTGCGCGACAACCAGCGATAACGCTGGAATATTCGACGGCCTGTGTATAAATTCAGACGCGCTTCACCGCTTGTCAGTTGATCGACGGTCGACGCTCTGTTCGCCGCTATCACTGTATTGCTGTAGTTTGACTTTCAGTTTCCCGGCCACAAGTTCGGCCAAATAAACAGTTTCATCTCCGACGTGCTGACTGCTGTCTTCGTCGACGTCACGACCACTTGACAATATGTTCGATGGCGACATACTTTTTCCCAGTGTGGGACGCAGGAATAAGGCCAAGTAATTATGAGTTAATGCGAAAGAAAGACGGATAAGGGATGTCAGAGAGGTCAAGTAAACGACTAGGGAAAAGGCAGGGCTTCTTTCGACTTTGGCAGAAGTCCCACAAAACCACGTACTAACGCATATATATCAATGAGCGCTAGTCCAGTAAGATCGGCGGCGTGCGCCGTCGCATGTAGAAGAAACGTCAATATGTCCCGCCGTGCCCATGTCATGAAGATGACCAACGGTAATTGGCCACAGTTGCTCCACAATCTCATGCAGGAGCCCTGGGCCATCAGGCAACATACTGTCACGGTGCAAGACGCCGTCCCGGAGTAAAAGCATGCTGACGTCGGAATAAACACACGAAGAGATCAGCCCTGCATTAAATTGTCACAGAGCAACATCTGGTCATTGTTCATCTCCGATATTACATATGACTAAGTGTTGTAATGCCGCTGCAGTCACAGTCGGGTGGATCCACCTGGTGATTGCATAAGTAGTCTACATCGCGATGTAAGGGTCCAGACTTGTAGAAAACAAAATATAAATACTCTAAAAGTTGCAAAGCCTTGAGACCAAGGCAGCCCATTAAATTCTACAGTGATGAAAGCCAGGAACGAACATGGTGGTCATTCATTAGCGAGAACTGTCGGCCGTAATAGTGCCTCGAAATTTCGCCAGAGCCCAGGCAAGAGCGCGAGACTACAATCTGTGTCTGTATGTATGTGTGTGTGTGTGTGTGTGCGTGTGTGTGTGTGTGTGTGTGTGTGTGTGTACGTAGTGTTACGTGATTATCAGTTTATATATTGTTACGTAAAATGTCACGAGGCTTGACTATTTACAAGTGTATTTACACCGATGCGTACATCATCGATCAAGATGGAGGACAGCACGCACAGCGGACAGCAGAGCTGGGCAGAGATACTCACAAAAGTATTCCGGAATACAGATATCGAGATACACGAACTGGAAGCTTAAAATACAGATACTGCGATACATTTGCCTTTAACGTAACGGGATATTTCGGAGATACTTTTGCAAGAAGACGAAAAAAGTATTCTGGAATACAGTTACAGCGATACAGATACTGGAATACTTTTGTTATTTCAAGGATGCATACTACGCAGACACCTATTAGTGCAGCATAATGTTGTAATTAGTTACAGCGCATCGAAACGTTCAGTTCATTTATTTATTTATTACAATACCCTCAGCGCCATTAAGGCATTGCAGGGGAGGGGGGGGTGGACAAAGTACATAATTAGTTATAATGACATAATTACAAGTCTCAATTGCAATAAAAAGTACACTCTTTAACAGCAACAGTAACAAGGATTGGACACCGAAATCGACATACTTGGCGAACAAACTAAGCTATGCTAGAAATAGCACACTTTAAGCAAATCACTCGAATCACTAATGAACACCAGTGAATTGAGAAAAAGCACACATTTATTTTGAAGATCTGCTTTGCTGAGAAGGTTGCTGTGTAGGCTTCTCAAATGGGCTGTCTTCTAACAGCTTCGGTTCAGCCTCAGCACAAGACTCACGAAAGAAAGAAAGTCTGTCTGCCGCTGAAGGCGAGCACAAATTCGTGTTATAGTGAATAAATACCGCCTTCATAGACGGATTGCCCTGCAGCGTGACGATATCTCTTCTCGGGTCATCTAGATACCGAAACACTTCCGCCGTCACTTGGGTTGTTCTGACTGTTCAGAATCCGAAGACGGTCCCCATCTTCGGAATCCTCAGCCGTCTCACCCTGTCGGCTTCAATGAAGCTGTCACCACCACCGACGCTACCAGCACACATTTCAGAAAGCCGCAACAGGCGAAGTCGGCTCCGGCGGTGGGGGAGCCTGCTACCACAAAAGACCGTTTCACGCATGTAATCAATTAGGAACGCACCCTGACATTGGAGAGGTGGCTGAAAGCGCGTCAAAGATAGCCATCTTCTAGTCACTTCCGCCGCGACTACGGGAACTGCTTTTGGAAGTGCCGCCGCTTTGAAAACTGAACGCACGCGAAGCATTGCAAAGCCTGTTCCAAGGCGGTATCCGCGCGGGGGGTCGCGAAGTAATGGCTTGCCACCCGAAAAACATTAGGCGTGCTGCACTGATTTTGAGAGACAGCGACTTTCGTCGGCAGAGGACACTGCCCCCGCGATTCGGCCGTCTGCGTTGTCGGGCGCTTTACCATATGGACCATTCTGTGCTTGAGCGGAAACCATCGCAGCCCTGTCTGTCAGCGACCGGCGGCGCGCCTTTGCTTGTCTTGGCACAAAAAAGAAAAAAAGAACGTCATCCCCCCATTGGAAACACGCAACTCATTTCCGACACAAAAAAAAAACAATGTAACGAGATACCCGTGTCCTGCATAGTATCGCGATACAGGCGATACATCGTAAATGTATTTCCCTACTGAGATACAAATACATTTCTCAAATGTATCTCGATACAGAAATACAGATACTCAAAAGTATCTCTGAAATACTATCGCGATACTCTTGTATCGCGATACTGCCCAGCCCTGGCGGACAGGCAGTCCTCTTCTTTATTGTCTTATGCACACGCAGGATGTCTGTCCTTTGATGTGCAAGCTTCATAGCATTACTCCCGGCGGTAAAATCGGCATCTCGGTGCGCTTTAAACAGTGTTCAGAAGGTGGGGGTATGGTTTTAGCCTACTCGCGTGCACAACGTCTCTTGTAGTGGCTGCACGCAGGTTAGTCTCAGAGACGGGAACAATCTCATAAGTGACGTCCGTTACCTGTTGGACGATACGGTAAGGACCAATCTGCAGAGATAACAGCCTCTCGGATAAGCCAACACGACGAACTGGGCACCACAGGAGCGCTAGGGAACCGAGTGAGAAGCGAACGTCGGCATGCCGGCTGTCGTAGAGGGTCTTCTGAAGCCGGCAGCCTAGAGCGGGTGATCTGACGCGCTTGGTCGGCGCGAGCAATAGCGTCCCGTGCGTACTCGCTAGGATGTAGCAGCTAGAAGTAGGATCAAGTGGTCAGACTAGAGGTAGGGTCAGAGGTCGGGTCTCCCAGCCCACGGCGGAAAAAAATGAAAGCAGCGATCTCTGGGGGGAAGGTTGCAGGTCCTCGAATTGCCGAAAATCCCCCATTGTTGCCGAAACATGAGAACGACGAACAAGAAGATTACGCCGAGAAACCTGTGACTGCCGACGTCACCGTGACAAATGATAGTCTTGAAGTGACGGCCTTAGTCGATACTGGCGCAGACATTTCTATTATGAGTGAGCGACTGGCAGACGAACTCAAGAAAGTCCGAACGGAATGGACGGGCCCTTATATTCGAAATGCTGGAGGCCAGGTAATGACACCTTCAGCAAATGTACACCGAGACTCAGTATCGGGAATATAGATTTTGTAGCCACATTCGTGATCCTACTGGAGTGGTGCACACCTCTGATACTGGGAATGGATTTCTTAAGAGAGAAAATGAACAACTTATTGAAAGTTAGCGCCTGTCCTGTTGTGTCTTCCTCTTCCGTGTGTGTTAGCGCTATGCCCCATTCTGAAGCATATAACCAACTAGCCCAAAATGCCACGTTGACAAACTTAAGAGAGTACGGCGCCGTTGTAAACATACGCGAGGGCGTGATAACAACTGCCTCTGACAAGCCCGTGATCTCTGACGCAGACCAAGAACCCAGGGTGTTACATGTGGTCGACGAAGACGTCTGCGTACCGCCGCTCTCTTGTTTCCGTCTGTTGCCTTGTTTCCGTCTGTTGCGGCCTGCAGTGTAATGAAGACGCCGTAGCCGAACGTGTAGCAGCCCTTCTCTTCCGTCAAGGCGTTGCCATCGCTCGTGGAATCGTCAGCTTAGTCGATGGGCGTACGGAGGGGCTCCTGACCAATTTTACGAACGAGCGCCGGCACATCGGTAAAGGCACTGCTGTGGCATACCTCGGGGAACTCGACTGCTCTTACGACTGCCTTGCTATGTAAGGGGAAGCAAAGGCTCGTACAGCGCCGCATGCACCAACGTTCTACATCGGCCCAAGTTTAACGCCCAGTGAAAGATGTCGTCTTATGGAACTTCTTGGCCAGTTCAAGGACTGCTTCTCCTCGACGTCACGAGCGGGTTGAACGCCGCTGACTAAACGCCGTATCATCACGGAAGAGACATCAAGACCCATCCGACAGAACCCATATCGCGTCGCTCAGAAAGAACGTGAGGTAATAAGCAGCAGGTCAAGAAGATCTCGAGGATGATGTAATCCAACCATTAAAAAGTTCTTGGGCATCACCGGTTCTACTCATGAAAAAGAAAGATGGCAGCTTGCGTTTCTGCTTTGATTATCGTAAGCTCAACAACGTTACAAAGAAAGATGTTTATCCTTTGCCACGGATCGACAACCCTTTGTACATGCGCGCTACTTCTCGTCAACGGACCTTAAAAGTGGATACTGGCAAATAGAAATAGATGAGCGCCACCGAGAAAAGACCGTATTCGTGACGCCTGACGTGCTTTATGAATTCAAAGTTCTCCCTTTCGGTTTATGCTCGGCCCCAGCCGCGTTTCAAAGGCTCATGAACAGCGTTCTGTCCGGTCTAAAATGGAAAACGTGTCTTGTGTACCTTGACGACACGATTGTTATTTCGGGCACGTTTTAAGAAGACCAAAAACGGGTGCTGTCTGTCCTTCAAGCCATACGGTCCGCAGGACTCACATTGAAACCAGAAAAAATGCCACTTCGGCTTCGAAGAACTTCAATTCCTGGGACGTGTGGACAGTCAAGAAGGTGTTAAGCCTGACCCAGATAAAACTGCAGCCGTCGCAAAGTTCGCAAGGCCTGTAGATAAGAAGGCGGTCTGACGTTTCCTGGGTCTCTGTGCGGTCCTCTCTCATCGTCTAAACGAAATTACGTTTTGAGACAAAGTTCGTTTTCAGCTAAGATGTTTCATCGAGTATATATAGAAGTTTGCATATATGCTGGCTAAACTACAGGCATTGAACTTCTCGAAAAGGGCCGTTTCATTTTTCTCATTGCAATGTCTTTCAGACTATCTTTCCCGTTTGCAATACATTTCAGTCTTTGTGCTCAGTGTGAAAATTCCTGCTCACACAGCTTTGACTTCTGGCTTATTTCAGATGCCTTCCACACGGAGGAGCGGGCGGGGAACAAGTTCTTCCAAGGGAGCGTGTACCGATACCAGGTGGGAAAGCTCAAAATCATCATAAAGCCGAACGAATAAATTGTTTGTGGTTCATCTGCATGTACAACCATCAACTGTTCTGTGCACCTTTTTGCAGCTCCATATTACTTAGTCACAATCTGTGCCCGTAACACATATGAGTTACTGGCTTTTACATGCGAAGCATTTCTTAACGAACACAAGGCACTTTGAGCGTTTCTATCTATCTATCTATCTATCTATCTATCTATCTATCTATCTATCTATCTATCTATCTATCTATCTATCTATCTATCTATCTATCTATCTATCTATCTATCTATCTATCTATCTAGCCGCCCACGTCTGGGTGCCCTCATGATCGCCTCCTTAACTTGGTGTAGGCCAAAACAGGCATGGGAGGGTAAGAGGGTTTGACAAATATGACTGCCAGGTCATGACATGAATAACTTTAATATCGTGTCGCGTACATCGTCAAACCCTTTCCTGCAGACACGTGTGGCACATACCCGTTTACCACGGGCCGCTCTATACGGGTATGCGCCACAGGTGATTGACAGTTGATATGTTCCCAAGAACGGCGAGAAGAGACATCGGTAATTTAAAGGTGAGAGCGTTAAGAAAATTACAACATTTCCCGCTAAGGGGACCATGAGGCGATGCGAAGCCGGAGCACTTGCACGATCGCGTTCCGTTGGCGTTCGTTGGGCATGCTACCGACCTCGCGTCGTGGAACGCGAAGAGGAACGCTACGCCCGTCTTGTCTTCCCTCTAGCCTGGCCGTTAATTCTCACAGGGCGAGCGGGGAACGCGCTCGACAGGCGCGCGAGAGGGGGCAGCGTAGGAGAGGGGAGATAGGGGGAGGGGACGCGCATGCGCTGGCGCTCGTCGCGGCGTTGCGCAGGAGAGAATTCGGCATTTCTAGCCCGCGTTCCAGAGGAAGAGTGGAGAGGGGGAATGGAGAGGGGAAGTAGAGAGGGGTAGGGGAGCGGGAAAGTGGAGAGGAGTGGTGAGACGAGAGAATGGGGAGAATGGGAAGTGAAGAGGAAGAGTAGTGAGGGGAAGTGAAGAGGAGGTGTGTGGAGAGGGTATGTGCATGCGCAGTAAGGGTGGTCACGCCGCACACCACCACCACCACCAGTTTGAACTCCGCTATAAGATGCTTCGCATCTAAAGAGCCGATATCGGCAGCGTTGAATAGACGAATGCAAAGAATAAGAAAATTACACCATCTCCCGCTAAAGGGGAACCATGAGGCGATGCGAAGCCGGAGCACTTGCACGATCGCGTTCCGTTGGCGTTCGTTGGGCATGCTACCGACCTCGCGTCGTGGAACGCGAAGAGGGACGCTACGCGCGTCGTATCTTCTATCTAGCCTGGCCGTTAATTCTCACAGGGCGAGCGGGGAACGAGGTCGACAGGCGGGCGAGAGGGGGCAGCGTAGAAGTGGAGAGAGAAGGGGAGGGGACGCGCATGCGCTCGAGCTCATCGCGGCGTTGCGCAGGAGAGAATTTCGGCATGTCTAGCCCGCGTTTCAGAGGAAGAATGGAAGGGGGAGAGGGAAAGTGGAGAGGGAAAGAGGAGAGGGGTAGGGGAGAGGGAAAGCGGAAAGTGGAGAGGGAAGGGGAGATGGTGAGTGCACAGGAGGTGTGTGGAGAGGGTACGCGCATGCGCAGTAAGGGTGGTCACGCCGCACACCACCACCACCACCACCACCGGATTGAGCTCCGCCTTAAGATACTTCGCATCTAATAAAGATCCCAGCAGGAATGGAACCCAAGCATTCTGCGTGGCAGTCAGGTATTGTACCACAAAGCGAAGCCAGGTCTTGAAACTTTTTTCGAAAGCACCCCATGCAGGCGCAATGTCGGTGCAACGTCAAAAGTGGTTCCAGTGCTTGCTATCTAATTTTATAACAAACCGATAAACATTACAAATATACTCCTATGACAGAGGCGTCATGTCGGGTTGAAGTCAATTGCTGTTCCAGTGTTGGCTCCGCTTTTATAGAAGTCTAATAAACATTACATTAGTATTACTATGAATCAGCAAGCTATATTAAAGCGTTTCTCGACGCCGGAGGAGTGTTCTGACGAAAGTTACGTATGATAGTGGCGTCATCTCACCGTAACGTGCCCTTTGTTTCGATAATTCTGACATATGTGCTCTAACATTAGTGGTGACATTACGTCAGACCATAAGTTACCCTTTAAACACCAATGTAGTCGAAGTGCCTGGTAAAGCCTCGATGCGCATACAACTACTACGCTTAGAAAAATACGTCGTTCCTCCTCGTAACGCTTGGCTCAAAGCCAAAAAATGCAGCATAGAACTACTCGCTGACTGCTTCGCATGAATCCGGTTCCCATAAGGCGTGGGATCTGCCTAATTTTTCATTGAGGCTTCTTTTTTGATATCTGAAAGTAAGGTGTTCTGCATCCACTTAATTACTTCATAAACATGGTTTCATCTGGTTGTAGAGATTTCAAGAATACATGCAACAGAAAATTAAATTTCAATTCATACACGTGTCAAAATAGGCACCACGAATTTTATTGTGGTAATTAATTAGCTGAGCAGGTTTACTATTTGCCATGAACCAAGGCGCATTATCAGCGACTGCGACTGCTTCCAATATGCACACTATTCTGCTACGTGTATATATATATATTTCAGTTCTCTTAGGATATCCATCGATTTTCCTGCGCGATGCAGAACCGGATATTTAGGTCCCCCGTCTCCGCAGGATACGGATATCCGCATCCTATGGATTCCGCATGATATGCACATCCGCACCTTATGGATTTCCACAAGATACGGATATTCGTATCTTGAGGATTTCCGTATGACACAACGATACGGCATTGCATATTTACAATAATTCCGTATCTGCGGACTCCGTACATATAGATTTTTTTCAATAGGTAGCAGTTAATGAGAAATCTTGCGGCTTTGTGCTGTACGGCACCGATCATAGCAATGCTAGTTCTTGTGCAGAGGAAGCGCATTATATTAGAATATTCTAGCGTCGGTATAACAAAAGTAATGTGCCATAAGCGCTTTTTTACCGTAGTAGGGTAAGGTCGGTCGATTAATGCCGAAATTTACTACACACCGTAGTAAATTTCGATCTTAACCCTGACAGAAAATGTCATTTTCAGTAGTCCTATCTGACGCCACACATGGTCAAAAAGATGGTTGATCCCTCTGTCATAGGAATCGGTAAAACACGAAAGTGAAACTTGTCGTCACAGAAGTAGTTAATTGCTTTAGTGCAATGGTATATCAGAGCTTGTATAATGTCTATTGTTTTTGAAGCATCGCCCGATGTGAACGCACTCACGTTGACGCCTATAGTGGCACATCTCCGTACCGACGACTAACGCCCATGATCATGATTTAACGCTTGCGGCAGCTAAAGTTCTTAACATAAACGTGGACACCACATATGGTGAATCCCGCGCAAATACGGCAGTACGAGCACATAATAAACACTGATACTCGATATGCACTCCTCCTAAGCATAGTGAAACGCGAAGAGAAACGATACGCGCGCCGTCTTCCCTCTAGCCTGGCAGTTAATTCTCACAGGGTGAGCGGGTAAAACGGTGCGACAGCCAGGCTATAGTGAACTAGAATATACTCTAGTGGCACGACCAGCCGGGCTCCCGCGTCCTCTTTTTACACGGACGCCGCGAGATGGCGCCACTGCTACATTTCCTAGCATTTCCTGGCTGCGTTGTCGGGCCGTCGCGGGCCCCTTCAGAGTTGCAGCTGCGGTCGATTCTAAAGCGTGTGTTTGCTTTCTGGTTCTTGGAAACATAAAACAGCCACGTTGCTCACTGCATGACTTTATGTTGGCCGAGTACACATATTTTTTTCATATTTACCGCACGCGCTCAGGACATTCGCTACACAGTGATCGCTCATTATGTGCATACGGCCTCATTCCATTATAGTTGTGGTGCAGGCTTATTATATGGGAGTTCATGGTTGGGGATACAGTGCTCAGATCGAAAATAAAAACGCACACCTCTTTATTAATTGTGATGATTAAAAGATGACTAAAAGATTACAGCTAAGACATATGCAGAAGGAGGTCCCGAAGTCAAAGACTGGAGTGGGACATTATTTTCAAACTATACTCAAAAAGACGCCAGGCATGCGCTGAAACCACAGCACAGTCACAGCGAAAGCTGGAAGAGCGGCGTTTCTAGAGCCCGTTGTAAGCTCTCTTGGGGCTACAATACAAGTACACTAGAAAGGTACCCACTACGCCGTAAATCACAATTTTTGTGAAGTTGGGAAGCACCTACTAAGTGATTATTTGTCATTCTGTGGAGAAGCGAGGCACCAGCTACACGATTGTAAGGCATTATGTGCACTTTGTTGACGCGACGACTGATGACGAGGAAGAATTGTGGCTCAGCCCTTTGTAATCGGTTGGAAGCTTTAAACGGCCCACCAGTTAGGTAATTTGCATTGGGTGACGCCCGGTCGCTATTTCCCTCTCCCGTCATGCTATATAACATACGTTGACGTGGGAGAGAGACGGGGGGGGGGGGAAGAACTTTACTGAGACCCCGAGGAAATGGATCATGCGCTTGTGGGCTTCCTTGGCAACCAATACAAGTGCACTTGCGAGGAACCCACTACGCTATAAATCATTGTAATTTTTGAGAAGTAGGGCAACAGGTAGTGTGCCATTTTTCGTCATTCTACGGAGAGCCGTGGTACCTGCTAAACGCAAGTAAGGCATTATGCGCACTTTGCTGATGCTGTGCCTGATGACGACGAAGAATTATGGCAGAGCCCTGTAATGGGTTGGAAGCAAGGAGGTTTAAACCTCCTTGGTTGGAAGCATTCAACAACCTAATCGTTGCACAATTCGCATTGTGTGACGCCTGGTTACAGAATTCGCGTTGTGCGACGCTTGGTGCTTATTTTACTCTTCTACCACGCTATATTGCATATACTAATGTGGTTCCTTCGCGACATGAAACCTGTATAGGACATTTTTGCAAAGCAGTTTCAAGCACCGGCATGGCTCAGAGGTTGAATACTGGGCTCCCACGCAGAGGACCCAGGTTCGAACCTCGTTCCATCGTAGAATTTTTGTCTATTTCGTTTTTTTTCTTATTTCGAGCGATACTGGTTACGGACACCGGCGGAGGCGGACAACTACGGCGCCAAAAACGGCGGTGAAATGATCTCATAACAGCTTTCGCTGTAAAACTATGCTACAGTAGTTTATATACGCCGAGTACAAAGAACAATAGCTGGTTTTACAGCGAAAGCAGTTATAAGATCATTTCACCGGCCGTTTTTGGCGCCGTAGTTGGCCGCCGCCGCCGGTGTTCGTAACCAGTATCGCTCGAAATAAGAAAAAAAACGACATAAGAAAAAAATTCCAGGATGGAACGAGGTTCGAACCTGGGCCCTCTGCGTGGGAGCCCAGTATTCAACCTCTGAGCCATGCCGGTGCTTGAAACTGCTTTGCAAAAAGGTCTTATACACGCTTCATGTCGGGAAGGAACCACATTAGAATATGCAATATAGCGTGGTAGAAGAGTAAAATAAGCACCAAGCGTCGCACAACGCGAATTCTGTAAGCAGTCGTCACACAATGCGAAGTGCGCAACGAGTAGGTTGTTGAATGCTTCCAACCCATTACAAAGGGCTCTGCCATAATTCTTCGTTGTCATCAGTCACAGCATCACCAAAGTGCGCATAATGCCTTACATTTGTTTAGCAGGTACCACGGCTCTCCGTAAAATGACGAAAAATGGCAGTGACTGCTGCCCTACTTCTCAAAAATTACAATGATTTATAGCGTAGTGGGTTCCTCGCAAGTGCACTTGTATTGTTGCCAAGGAAGCCCATAAGCGCATGATCCATTTCCTCGGGGTCTCAGTAAAGTTCTTCACCCCCCCCCCCCCCGGCTCTGTCTCACGTCAACGTATGTTATACAGCATGACGGGAGAGGGAAATAGCGAGCGGGTGTCACCCGAAGCAAATTACATAACTGGTGGGCCGTTTAAAGCTTCCAACCCATTACAAAGGGATGAGCCTTAATTCTTCATTGTCATCAATCGTCGCGTCAACAAAGTGCAGATAATGCCTTACAGACGTGTAGCTGGTGCCTCGCTTCTCCGCAGAATGAAAAATAACGGCTTAGTAGGCGCTTCCCAACTTCATAAAAATTGTGATTTATGGCGTAGTGGGTACCTTTCTATTGTACTTGTATTGTAGCCCCAAGAGAGCTTACGACGGGCTCTAGAATCGCCGCTCTTCCAGCTTTCGCTGTGACTGTGCTGCGGTTTCAGCGCAGGCCTGGCATTTTTTAGCATGAATAATATAATTAAGAAATATAACATGTACGTAAAATATGTGTAAAATAAAGATAGAGGAAGCGTTGCGCGATAGTGAAGATTTATAAACCTTAAATGGCATGAAGTACAAAGGATAACTTGGAGATGCATATGCATGACGCATATTATAACTGTATAAATCCTGTGGCACACATATACTGGGAAGGACATTTCCATGACAAGGATTGTAAACAACAATATAAAGTGTTACAAAACAAATAGGCTAAATCAGACTAGAATAAATTTTAGGACACTGAAAGTATAGTGGTGATTATATGGGCTACACATTACTCGTAGTATTGGACACAAGACATTGTTTTAGCCAATGGCGTCGGCAATGGGGTTCAAAAGAAGCACTTGAGCCTCCCCCCCCTGCAAGCCACACCAGCGCTTCCCTCCCCCACCCCTACGTGAGATAGACAACAACGACTCCTACGTGAGATGGACAACAAAAGATTAGACAATGCATGATCGATTACAGTGCTGGAGCCGCCAAGAACTGAGCAAGCAGGGGTATAAATAAGACATTCGTAATTAAAACCATGAAAGCGAGATGAATAACATAGTCCAGGGATGAGTCAATTAATTTATGCATGTAACACATGCTTATCATATTTTTTGTTATCTGAAGATAACCTTGCCGTTATTTATTCGCGAGAAACAAAAAAAAGTCTCGACCTGAGAAAGAAAGTGATAGGTAAAGGCAACCAAACATGAAATATCTGTTATTGATGTTCAGAAAGTTAGATTATATAAAATTCCAACCTGCTTCGCAATTTTGAATATTTTACGTGAGGTCGTGTCTGTGTTTGAGCAGGATACCTGACAAGATACAGACAGCTGCTCCAGCATGGTCCGTGCGTGAAAATGTAGCAGAACACTCCGCTACTTGTAAACTTTCAAATTGCAGCCGCCGTCGAAGCAATTTGCGTAATTCGGGCAGCCGCGCTGTGGTCAACTACTGCGCTGAATCGGCTGACGGACACGTGCCGCGCAGCCGCTCTGCCGCGCCTACGAAAAGGCGCAGTTGCGCCACGAGAAGCCCTAGCGGCCGTCCGTGGCGTTTCGGACCGCCGAGAGAGGTGGCGTGGCCTGCCGGTCGGTGTCACTAGAGTATATTCTAGTTCACTATAGCCAGGCGACCGTCGGAGAGCTATTTTTCCATATGAGTGAGTCTAGGGCTGAAGCCACCACCTCGCGGTGTGTTAAACGAAATTACACTTCTATTGGAAACGCGACGAATGGGACGGTCGCAGCAACGGCACGTATTTTTAATTTTTTTTCGAGCCTGGTGGCGCACATATCACTACTCCGTTATAAAGGGGACGCTCATAGCATCCATCCATCCATCCATCTATGCTAGAGCACTGCGCGAGGTAAGCGTAAACGATAAAAGGCACCTTCACGTACTCCTCGTTATGTGTTTGGCGGTAGCTCAGTGGGCTAAACGCCGACCAGCCATCGTCGCGGACCGAGAGGTCATGGGTTCGACTCCGGTCAACAGAACATTTTCTTATAGCTTTTTTTTCTTTGCCATTTGATGGCATTCATTTAGGTGACGTATTTCCGTGACGGAAATACGTCATGAAGATCTTGGTGGAACCCGGCATAAAACCCTTTCGTGTTAAAGACTTTGAGCTACGTAGTAACCTCTTTTAAGAACCTGTAATGTAGAATAGCTGTCTTCCACGCAACGATGGAGCACTTTTCAATGTGTATTTTCGCTGTCTGACTTTAATATAGACTGTGAATCCATTGTGGCGCTTAGTCGCACACACTGCTGGGCAGTATCGAATATACATGTATCTTAGATAATATCTTAGATACGCTATGGGTATCTTGTATCTGTATCGCGATACGTCTCGAAAGACAAGTATCTGTATCTCTATTTCCGATACATTCGATAATGTATCGTGTGTCTTAAGATACAAGATACTTCTATCGCAACACAACCGTGCGAAACAATAATATTTGCTCAAGCTCCGCTTCTGAAGCTGGTACTGGTGCCCCTAAGCCCTCTGCATAAGTCTAAGAGCAGTAACGTTATTTTATTTTTACGCCAGAGTGATCCAGTGAGGGTAGAAGATCAAGAAGACAAGCACGCGGACGTCTACTCCCTGGCCACGTACTTTTTGTTTTCTCGATTTCTTTTCCTTTTTGTTGCGTCAATGCCGCGACACTTGCTCTTAGCCACTGTCCTGCGTCGCGTCTATCGTCCAAATTCCGATGTTGTTACAGTGTCGTTATTGAAGATTCGCTTGCGTCTTGCTCCGTAACAAAATGTGATGCGTGCAAGAATGGGGTTGCTTTGCGTCGCGTAGATTTTACATATCAGCGATTTGAAGGATCTCGTGGATGTAAGTTTCACTTGCATGCAATGAGTTACATTATATGCAAATAAGATTCGAACAACTTTAGAACCACTGGTACTAATGCTAGACTTATTAGAGCAAGCGTTTACCTAACATAAAATATTTTGGCGTACCGTTTTTCACTTCCATCTACATTTATTCAAAGAATTTATGCAATCATAACTTGATTATTAGCACAAGTGTTTCTTAGCTGTCACTTTGCATCATATACATTACCTAGGTATCTGCACTGTTTTCCCGGTCTGGTCACCGCAGTATGTCTTTTGTAACGCGCTGCCAAAATAGGATTTCTGCTTTAGTCTTCTAACTGCTTTATTTCTACTACAGTTTACGTATTTACACGTTGCCAAGGCGATTTTGAAAACAAATATATTATTATGTGGGCGTGCCTTGAGTACACAGTACAAAATATTCTGCTTATTGCTTCAGAAAATAGCGAAATTGAGTTTGTATTATAATAATGGAAATCATTAGAAGTCATCGTAAAGATGTTACGAAGGGGATTCGAGAAACGCTGTTATACCGAATGCTCCGTCTTACTCATCAGCGTCCCGACGAGCCGTTTCAGGAGATTTTTCATAGGCACTGAATTTTCTATTGTCTCAACAGGTAAGCCTACGATACCTGATGCTCATAGCTATTGGGCACAGTGTGTATTGTGTTTCTGCACTCATTCAACGTAAATGTTTGATACAAAACACCTCTCTATTTTACTTATATTTGTTTTCCTGTTTTGGGCCTTCTGAAATATTTTTTGTAGTACTAATCGCCACGTAATAGGAGCTATAAGCGGCAGTAGCGCGAGTAGCGGCGGTGTCCTGCGACGCTTTGTGCAACTGTAAAATGCGCCTGAGACACTTCTGTGTTGCACATGATCTCTCGTTGAATAAAAATTGCTAAAAGACTACACGTTAGTGAGTATATCAACAAAGAATTCCTTACGCCAGCAGCTAAGTAGTACATGAAAATTCATTGGAATTTTACGTCACCTACATATTAACACATACCATCCCACTGTGGCACATACACGTTTGAGTGTGAAGAAGAAGAGAACGTTTTTGCTGCTCTGGTTCTAATGTTTCTAATGTTTTTCTAGCCTTGAATATTAGTGTGAGTTTTTCCCTACATATCCTTTTTACAAACATATTTGAAATGTAAAACAATTGTATCTCAAAAATAAGGTGCCGCCCGTTTCATGGCCGATCCCCCACAGTGGGTTGCGCCAGGTTGCGAAGGTCCAACCAACCAACCAATCTGGTTCTGGGGCAGACGTCGGCTCCTGGTTCTCTGTCTTGTTTCGCCCGCGACATTACTGGTGGAGGGTGCTGGGTACATGTACCTTGGCTCCCAAGTGTCAGCCGTCACTCCTAGCACCTTGGAGACAGCTACAGCTCCCAGAGCAAGAAGCAGCCGCCGCCTGCGAGGATTACCCCCCGAATTTGGTCCCTTGTCATCGAGACTTGAAAAGATGACGACTCCGACGACAAGCCAGGCGAGTCAAACTACCGATGCGCATTGTTCTCCTCTCGCGCATGTTTTTCATGCGCCACAAACACCAAGACCATTCCATGGAGACATTTTCGAAGATGTGGATGACTGGCTCGACCACTTTGATCGGGTTGCCAGCATCAACGAATGGGACGATGTTCGCAAGCTGCGGAGACTTTACTTCGCATTGGAAGATTCTGCAAAAACGTGGTACGAGAACCACGAGGGCTCCTTTGCGACATGGCAAGAGTTTAGTCGACAGCTCCGCGACGCGTATCGCAACGCCGAAAGGAAGGAGAGAGCTGAACAAGCCATCTCGTGTAGGAATCAGCGGCCGAACGAGCGAGTTTCAATGTTTGTCGAGGACATGCTTCGACTCTTCCGGCGCGCAGACCCTGCCATGTCAGAGGAAAAGAAGGTGCGGCACTTGATGCGCGGAGTGAAAGAACAGCTTTTCGCTGGACTCGTGCGCAATCCACCGACAACTGTGGCCGAGTTCATCAGTGAGGCAACCACGATGGAGCGTACTCTCCAGCAGCGGTCGTCACAATACGAACGCAACGACATCACAGCCACGGCATGCTCCATCGGATCTGACAGCGAGAGGCAGGCCCTCGCAGACTTCATACGAAGTATCGTGCGGGACGAACTGCGACAACTCCATGCAGTAGGAGCCCAACCACCTGTGACTGCACTCGCGGACGTAATCAGACAGGAAATAAGGCAGACGGTCGCACCTCTTGCGCCGCTCGCACCACCAATACCTGAGGCCCCCGTCCTGACATATGCGGCGGCACTGCGATCTTCTGCGCCACCAGCACCGGGTCTCACTATGCGGACAATGGACCAGGCTACGCACCCATTCCCGGACACCGCTTCGAGTCCGCCTCCCGGGTCAAGGTTTCCGAGCGCACCCACATATCCGCCGTCTGCCTCGAGACAAAATGCTAGCAAGGCAAGTGTGTGGCGCACGTCGGATAATCGTCCGCTCTGCTACCACTGCGGCGAAGCGGGTCACGTGTATCGCAACTGTCAGTACCGTCAAATAGGTCTCCGCGGCTTCCACCCTGATGCTCGATGCCCACGCTACGGTGAGCGCGCCCGCGAAATCGAGGCGTATCTCACGGGCCAGCGAATTCCTTCGCCTGTTCAGCGCCGCCAATCGAGATCGCCATCGCCTCGCCGGTCAGCATCACCTAGCTTGCCCTCGTCGTCTTACGCTCCTTTCAGGAGCCGGTCACCGAGTCCCCGCAGGGGAAACTAGGAACCGCGACTTCTGGGGATGAAGTCGCTGACCGACGAACTTTGAAAGAACCTCCCTCGACGCAACGACCCGACGACGACCGTTCCGGTTTTTCACTATTTTCCGACAAGAAAAAGATCGTTTCTGCTGACATCGCCGTATTCGTGGACAACCATGCTGTCACCGCCCTCGTTGACACCGGTGCCGACTATTCTGTTATGAGCGCCGCACTGGCATCTGAAATGAGAAAAGTTATTACACCATGGCAAGGACCCCAGTTGCGCACGGCAGGTGGCCATCTGGTGATGCCGACTGGAATGTGCACGTCACGTATTCGAATCAGTGCGTCGACATTTACAGGGTCTTTCCTCGTGTTGCCTGTCTGCTCTCGGCCAGTCATCCTGGGAATGGACTTTCTTCGGGAATACGGCGCCGTCATTGACCTCCGTGAATTACTTGTATCATTCGAGGAACCTTTTCCTGCTGCCGCTGAGAGCACGGAACTACCGAAGACAGCGTTACGTGTTGCCGATGATTCTGTGACTCTGCCGCCTCGAAGCAGTCTCTTTGTGACTGTGGAATTGGGACAGGACGTGTCCAACGCTGTAATTGCGGAGGCAAATTTGTCTTTCCTTCTTTCACGACAAATCTGCATCGCCCGAGGAATCATTCAGCCTAGCAACAGACGAGCTCACCTGCTGGTCACGAACTTCAGCGACGAATATCGTCATCTTGCCAGACGCACTGCCATTGCATACTTTGAGGAAATTGCCGACGCCCAGGGTTCATCAACATTGGCTTCACTTTCGTCTGGCGACCATTCTACCGAGGACTTCACGGGCACTCTCGACGTAAGCCAAGGTCTACCCTTAGCACAACGAGAAAGCCTTTTGCGTATGCTTGGCTCATTTCAAGACTGCTTCGCTACAACGTCGAAGGTTAAACAGACACCGCTTGCTCAGCATCGTATTATCACCGAACCCACCGAACGACCCATTCGACAACATGCCTATCGGGTGTCGCAAACGGAACAAGACGCTATACGTGACCAAGTTCAGCAGATGCTTAAAGACGACGTCATCCAGCCATCGACCAGTCCCTGGGCTTCACCAGTTGTGTTAGTAAAGAAGAAGGATGGTACGTTGCGCTTTTGCGTCGATTATCGGAAATTGAACAAGGTCACCAAAAAAGACGTTTATCCTCTGCCCCGAATAGATGACTCCTTGGACCGTATACGCAATGCCAGATATTTTTCCTCCATGGATTTACGTAGTGGCTACTGGCAAATCGCAGTTGACGAGCGTGACCGCGAAAAGACGGCTTTTATTACTCCTGACGGCCTCTACGAGTTTAAGGTCCTGCCTTTCGGTCTATGCTCAGCGCCAGCTACTTTTCAAAGGATGATGGATTCGGTTCTCACAGGGCTCAAATGGAAGTCGTGTCTCGTTTACCTTGACGACGTGGTGGTCTTCGCCGATACGTTTGAACAACACGTCCAGCGCCTGCAGACGGTCCTTCAGGCAATTAGAACAGCTGGGCTTTCTCTCAAACCTGAGAAGTGCCATTTTGGATACGAAGAACTGAAATTCTTTGGCCACGTTGTGAGTCATGCCGGCATCAGCCCAGACCCCGAGAAAACCAGCGCCGTTGCCGCATTTCCCGTGCCCACAAATAAGCGCGACCTACGCCGATTTCTCGGGCTCTGTGCGTACTACAGGCGTTTCGTCAAAAATTTTTCGAAGATCGCTGAACCCCTCAATCACCTTACAAAAGACGGCGTCCCGTTTGTTTGGGGTCAGGATCAGCGCCATGCCTTCGACACCCTCCGAAACCATCTCCAGGCTCCACCTGTACTGGGTCATTTTGACGAAAACGCTGACACAGAGTTACACACAGACGCCAGCAACGTCGGTCTAGGCGCCGTATTAGTTTAGTGGCATAATGGCGTAGAGCGCGTGATTGCTTATGCGAGCAGAACCTTATCACCTGCTGAGAAAAACTATTCTGCTACAGAAAAAGAATGCCTAGCTGTTGTCTGGGCCATAACAAAGTTTCGACCATACTTGTACGGTCGCCCGTTCAGGGTAGTTAGCGACCACCATTCTCTTTGTTGGCTCGCGAATCTCAAGGATCCCTCAGGTCGTCTCGCACGATGGAGCCTTCGGCTACAAGAATTCGACGTCACCATCGTACACAAGTCTGGGCGGAAACACACCGACGCTGACTGTCTTTCACGTGCGCCAATTGGAAATGCCAACACTGACCTTGAAGACGACGACACTTTTCTTTCCGCCGTGTCAGCAACCAGCTTGGCTCAGCAACAGCGTGAAGACTCGGAGCTCAGCCCGCTCATTGACTACCTGGAAGGGCGCACATCCCAACCTCCTCGAAGTTTAGCACGCTCGGTAGCCTCCTTTTGTTTCCGGGATGGCGTCCTTTATAAGAAGAACTTTGCCCATACGCAAGCTACATACCTGCTAGTTGCGCCAACCACGCTTCGTGACGACATTTTACGTGCTTGTCACGATGAACCATCGTCTGGACACCTTGGCTATACGCGCACGTTGCAACGGATTCGCCGCTCCTACTACTGGCCACGTCTCGCGAAGACTGTGAAGCACTACGTTCGCACATGTCGCGACTGCCAACGACGTAAGACTCCACCTATACGACCAGCGGGACTGCTACAACCAATAGCCACACCGAAGGCGCCTTTTCATCAGATTGGTATGGACTTGCTGGGATCATTCCCCACGTCTTCGTCTGGAAATCGGTGGATTGTGGTCGCTACCGATTACTTAACACGGTACTGCGAAACAAAGGCACTTCCAAAAGCTACCGCAGCAGACGCCGCCCATTTTTTCGTTAACAGCGTCGTCCTCCGTCACGGAGCGCCAGCTGTCGTCATCACTGATCGTGGGACAGCTTTCACTGTAGAGATGCTGCGAGAAGTCTTGAGGTTAAGTGGCACGGAACATCGCAAAACAACGGCCTATCACCCGCAAACAAATGGGCTGACAGAACGACTCAACAAGACGATTGCAGACATGCTGTCAATGTATGTAGCCATTGACCACAAGAACTTGGACGATATCCTGCCTCACGTCACTTTTGCGTATAATACTGCAATTCAAGAAAGTACAGGTTTCACCCCTTTTCGCTTAGTCCACGGTCGAGAGGTTACCACAATGCTCGACGCCATGCTCCTCCCCGACAACCTAGGAATGCTTTCCACGGATGCTGCGATGTTCGCTCAACGCGCCGAGGAGGCCCGTCAACTCGCGCGACGCCGTATTCAGTGTCGCCAAACTGCAGACGCACGCCGCTACAATCTTCGTCACCGAGAAGGTACCTTCAATCCTGGTGATGAAGTCTGGGTGTGGACCCCCATCAGACAGCGCGGCCGTTCAGAAAAGCTGCTGCGCCGCTACTTCGGCCCTTACAAGATTGTACGACGTCTCAGCGATGTTACTTATGAGGTTCTCCCAGAAGGCACCTCGAGACGTTCCCGTCGCCCTCCACAAACTGAAGTCATCCATGTTTCTAGGCTGAAACCGTACTTTTCTCGCTGTGACTCGACTGTGAAATGACATTGACTCCATTGACGACTTAGCGTGTGTCCTCTTGTTTTCTATTTTTTGTTTTGTTCTTTCCTGTTATTTGACTCACTGTTTGATAGCAGCAGACTACGTTATTTTGTGTCGCGACACATTCATTTCGCTTGTATAGTATCCTTCTCCATTTTCTCTTTTGCCCTCACACAAAGCATCGAGACGATGCTTCTTTGGGAGAGGGGGTAATGACACATAACATCCCGCTGTGGCACATACACGTTTGGGTGTGAAAAAAAGAAGAGAACGTTTTTGCTGCTCTGGTTCCGGGGCAGACGTCGACGCCTGGTTGTCTGTCTTCTTTCGCCGGCGACAATATCTTCGATGGGTGATGATTTGCTCACTTCTATAATGGTACTGTGATTGTACTTTGCTTTGCTTGGCACATGTAGTGCTATTAATAATGATAATAATAATAATATTAATGATAAACTACTGCTACTACCACTACTACTACTACTACAACTAATAATAATAATAACAATAACAATAATAATAATAATAATAATAATAATAATAATAATAATAATAATAATAATAATAATAATAATAGTAATAATAATATTTGTTGGGGTTTGACATCCCGAAGCAACGATATCATTATGAGAGACGCTGCAGTGGAGGACTCCAAAAGTTTGACCGCATGGGGCTCTTTAACGTGCATTTAAATCTAAGCACACAGGCCTCTAGCATTTCGCCTTTATTGGAATTTCCGGACAGAGGTGAGAACTGAGGTGAGGGACCGACGTGCGCTATTTCGACAGATATGAGGAGACCGCCCATTTTGTACGGGCCATGTTCTCTCCTCTGTTTCCGTTGAAGAGAGATGGACGACACGAAGATGGCTTTGGTCACTGCGGCGGCTGCATTTCCTTGCGCCAGTGTTTAGTTGAGCTACCTCAGGTCGGAAGCTAAACGAGTTGGCTGCTAGCCTTACTTCGTATGATATTCGAATTTGTCACTATCAGACTCAAGGCTTCGCTCTTGCGTCGAAGCTGTCACTTTTCACAGCGAAAGCTATTATGAGATAAAAACGGCCGATTTTGGAGGCGTAGTTGTCCGCCGCCGCCGCCGGTGTCCATAAAAGCTGTCGCGCACAGTGAGAAGAATAAACGAGGATTCAAACGGGATTTGAACCAACCCACCATGAGTGGCACTCGAGTATTGTACCACTGAAACACGCCGATGCTTGAAACCCTTTCGCAATATGACCTTATACATGCGTCATGTTGGGCAAGGAACCGCGTAAAGAGATGTTATATAGCGTGGTAGTAGAGGACAATAACAGCGTTCTAACTGCTTAAAGAGCGAGTGATTTAAAGCTTTCCAACCATTACAAGTGTAGCAGGTATTCGCCTGGTGCGCCACCGATGGCGGCGCTGCGAACGGCGCTCCGGTGACGCAAAGCGGGGATCCGGCATTTGTCGTCTGCTAGGCTGCGGCTAGAACAGCAGCATTTTCGTTATAGTTCGTTCACGCCGCACGGCTTTCCTCGACTGCTAACTGTATTTTCTTGTAATGATATTTCATTAGATGGCTGCTCTCATTACAGGAGGTTAAGAAAAGTTAACATTAACCGCATCTTATATATACACAGAGCCGTCGCGGTTAGGACCATGCCACTGAGTTCGTAGCGTCACTCACTGGGCTGGATGGCGTTGAAATAGCTTACGTGAAAGCACGAACGTCCTGCCAAGTGAGTTAAAGAGTGTCTGCGCTGCTTTGGAAGCGAAGCGCGATCAATTTTACGGCTTATTCGCAAAAGTTAGTGTTATGTAAACAGACTTTAGCGAAAGATCTCACTCCACTCCCAATTGTTGTCACGTACAAAAAACGTTTGCCGACAAAATAAAATCGATAACTTCCTCGACCAGCGGATTATTGTGGAGAACCAGCTTGGATTGGGCGAGTTGGATGCACATTGAAACTTGTTACACGTATACCATTGGCGCCGAATGAAACGCCAGCAGTGGTGCGCGTGGTACAGTTCGCACCCTGATGATTAGAGATAGATGCGCTCTTGCGGTTTGCCGCTGGTGAGCCAGATTCATGCTTTCGATTGCGCAGTGCACGTCAATGGTGATGACAGGACGGCGCGCATTATACAGTCCCTAATGCTTGGGGAACCCGCTCCGCTGTTCGTGTTTCATTTGTCACCGATAATACAGCTTGGTAAACAGTAGGAACGTCGGCGAATATGTCCAAGAAGAGGAGAAAGAGAGCTCTTTCCCACCATTCTTTTGGCCCCTTTGGCTGGTTATTGCTATCCTTTACCGCGCTGTAACAAGACTGAATATATTACGATGAAAGCTTTGGATTGCTGATGAAACGCGAAAATTCACCGTCGGCGTCCCTAGTCGGCAGCGTCAACACGAGTGATGCAAAAAAACATAACTCGATGACGTCACCTCATGACATCACAGACTGCCAATATTTGGGACGTCATAACGTCACGTCACATGATGACGTCATCACATGACATCATCGGTTTGCATTGCCTCCGTGATCGGTGGGTCGATCCCGGAGGCAATGCAAAACCAGGTGATGTGTAAAAACTTGCAATTCCTCCGATACTGGAGGCAGTGCAACACCACGTTACGTCCAAAAAGAATTCGGAAGCAGGCGGGAAACATCGACTGAATATCGATGAACAAAAAATTTGGCGGATCCCTCGTACCGTGGGAATCGACGTTATGCGAAGCATGCGGCGGGAAGGTGACTGTGGCGTAATTTTTAGGGGCGAAGCTCCTTATAGCATCACCTGGTCTGTCGTCGCTCCATCCGGCGTTCCCCGGCCGTCGCGTCTCCCGTATCATTCAATAGATGGCGCTGTCCCATAGAGATGCATGCAAACTGCAGATGGGGGACGATATACTGCCCTATTTCAAAACCCAGCGCCACTGGGTACCAGCGTCCAGTTGGATACTGGGCAGCTGGAGCGGCGTTTTACTGGGAGGCGCTGGGTACTCAAGCGCAAAACGGCTCTACAGCGTTAACCGGCGGTGCCTACGTGCCCTACATCAATATATTAGTAAATAAAGTTATATAGAAAGCATTAATGCAATAAAAAAAGAAAAGAAAGCCGTATGAAAAAAAAGAAGCCTCAGCCGCGAGCATTCGAACTCGCCACCTCTCAATCTCCCAGCAAGTACACTACCACTGCGCCACGCTGAAACATGTCGGTAACGCCGTAAAAGGGCTAGTCAATACAGTAAGACAACGTTTCGTTTCATATTTTTGGTGCCGCGTATTCAAGAAAGACGCGATCTTCCTTTCCAAATCAAGCTTGCTTCTTTATTAGACACAAACAAAGGGTTGCCGGCAACGAATGAAATGCCCAAAATGCGAAGAGCGCTAAGTTTCTTTAAGAATTCCCGTTTTAACTCCGAAAAAAATCAAATGGATCGAGGAGCAGGGTACAGTTTGACGGCTGTCACTGCCGATTTTTAATAGCCGTTTCTTGCCCTCGCTAATGATGAACATGTACAGAAGCTTTATGATGACTCGTTCGATAAACACGCGCCTACACGAATCCATACTGAGTGGTTTTCTCGCGCGAGCGACGATATCACTGCGGGGCGGGCGTGTCTGTATTCTAATTTGCAGTTCTATCGATACCTACACCTATAAAACCGTTCAGCAAAAACAAATACAATTCGTTGAAAGATGATGCTACTTGCCATTATGCGTTGCGTGGGACTACCCGAGCGCGTGTGCACCTTCGTACACAGGTTCTTGACTCAACGAACGTTTGCTATTCGTGTGGCGGGAAACGCAACCGGCACCTTTAACTCAAAACGGGGAGTGCCACAGGGATCAGTACTTGCACCATTGCTCTTTAACCTGGCAATGCTACCCCTCGGATGGGCTCTGGCAGCGATCTCGGACGTGTATTACATCATATACGCCGACGATATCACAGTGTGGAGTGTTCACAACGACCTTCAACGACAGGAATCGGCGTTACAAGAAGCTCTAAACACAGCCGACGAGTGGTGCAGATGCATAGGATTGACCCTCTCAACAGACAAGACTCTCTACATGTCGGTTGCCAACAGCTGGGGCCGGCGACGACTTGTAAACACGCCTATTCAGCTGACATTATCTGGACGTCCTCTTACGCCAGCTCCCCAGCTACGCATATTAGGCGTTGTCATTACGGCAAATGGATCTGCAAAAGCTTGGATTCGCGAAATTAAGCAACAAGCGCACCAGGTGCTCCATCTGATACGACGAATCAGCTCCAAGGCTGGAGGTGCCCGCACGAAGATTGCCCGTTTACTTGTTCGAGCAGTGCTGCAGCCTCGCCTTATTTATTCGGCTCAATTTCAGCACCTTACAGTGAGAGATTGGGCCCGTTTAGAATGCATCAACAGAGAAGCGATGCGCGTCGTTACCGGGCTTCCACGATGCACACCTATCCCGATACTTCAGGAAGAGGCGCAACTAAACACCATCGGCGAGTTGATTTATCAACGCCGACAAGCAAGGGAACTCAAGCCGTCATTTCTACCACCTGCTGCTGACTTAGCGGCATATATGGGCAATCCAGTGTCTGTCTCGCCACCTTCAATAGTAAGCCTTCCACCGTGGGATCACCGGCAACTAACGGATAACAAACCTATTGGCCGCCTCCGAAATCCAGTCCCTCGTCCAACGACTACCTTCCGGCGCCACATTGAAGAAGCAGATGCCGCACTCCCGACAGGATCACTGGTGGCCTATACTGATGCGAGCTGCACGGACACGCAGGTGGTTACGTCAATCGTGGTGCCGGGGCACCAAAACCTGTGTGTCAATCGATTGTACCTCCTGAGAGCTCCGGTTCCATCGGTCAGTGCTGAACTTCTGGCAATACAAGACGCAACAAAGTTGGTGAGCGCGGCTTCCGCATCGTCGTCATCCTTTACTATAATGCGCACAGACTCTACATCAGCCATAAAGGAGCTCCGCAAGGTATATAACGCGCACACTTTCGCAGGTGATATACAGCGTATAACTGCACAGATGCCTGGCCAGATAAGGATACAGTGGATACCACGGGACACCATTTCTGCTCACATACAAGCTGACACCGCCACCCACAGTGAGCTGCCACGTACTCTAGAAGCGCCTTTCCCGAGTGATCCCCGGGGTGAGTTCCTCCACCGCAAGGAGATTCTCCGCCTCACCACACGAGATTTAATTCCACCGTGTGGTTCAAACCTCCCAGGCGGGCTTACCCGCCAGGAGGAGGTGGTGTTGCGGAGACTTCGTGTGGGGGCGGCACTTACTCCGTCGGTCACATATGCCTGGCCACAACATCTGCATGGACCATTTGGGGATACTTGCCCATTCTGTACCACCGAAGCGTCCGCGGTTACAATCAAGCACCTGTTGTGGACATGCCCTGGCCTGAATCAGATACGGCGGCGCTACCTGAGAACAGTGGGCCTTCATCCGACAAGACCACCAGATTAGGATTTGTGGCTCTATGGGCCCCACCATAGAGCATTGTTGATGTATATAGCGGAAGCCGGCCTCTACCTGTATATTTAACTGTGTATGCCGTTGGGCAAACTCTCGAAATTAAAAAAAAAAAAGATGATGCTGGTGTGTTAGTTCATTAACGCGTACCAGTTGACAGGTATGTGTTCTGACGTATGAGTCAGAGAAATACCGGCGAGTGTGGCCGGCTGCTTTCGATGAGCCTGCGTTCGTTGCTGAAAGCGCGTCGCATCGATGGTCATCGCTCCTTGTGCGGACACCGTACACAAGAAAAAATGGTTAATTTAGGTTAATAGATGTCCAGACTATACTTTACAGTAATTTTTACACGTTGTAATTGTGTATGCTTAAACCAAGAAGCGCCGGTGGCATGTAGACGGACTCGGCCGGTACGCTAGGCCTAACGCTCGCTGGGAGCCGCACTGGGTAGGACCGATATCGGCGCAGATGTGTTCCGATAGTTGAAGTTTCAGCATTTTGGCCTCGGAACATTTTTAACTGTTACCTAAATTATAGCTGAAGTAAGTGGAAGTGCAAGAATTGCCCGAGATGCGTTTCCGGTGTGGCGATATCGAACGACGGCTGTTTTTCTGGCCTCCGTTGGGAGGGGTCGCGAAGCCAGAGCTCATTTACTTCTTGCCAACTGCACCGCGATGTAACGATTTGCTCTGTATGTTCAGACCGACGCCTCCAGACTTATAAACATTACAATATGAAGTCATTACCGCAACACATCACGGATGCAAAACTGGTATATATGCGCGGCATGCACAAAAGGTGTATTCATTGCGGCTACGTGCTCCGCAAAAATTAACGTCGTTATTGACACTGCATGAATAAAAAAAAAAGCGTGCTAGAAAGCAAAATGATCAGTGTTGGCTGCTTTTGCTTATTAACATATTTTTCTCCACATTCGACAGGGAAACATTAACACTGACCGTGATTTCACATATCAGGTATATCATGAAAATAGCGCGCATCTGATCGTCTTTCTTTGCCAAGCTAGAATTTGTGACACATGCTTGGGACCCGTTAGGATAGCATCTATCGGTACCATCGAATCAAACATTCGATATTCAACGATACCAAAGCATTCCGCCGCGCACGATCTGAAATCAGGGCGCGGCACTGGCAGAAACAGTGCAGGCTCCAGTATGTACCAGCGCACGCCAGTGAAAATTCCAGCGTCTCCAGCGCTTCCCAGTGAGCGCCAGCGTCACAGCGGCAAAGCCAGTGCCCCTACCATTGCGACCCAGCTCTTTCCAGTGCTTTCACCGGAGTCCCAGTGAATTCGAGCGTATACCAGTGTTCCCAGTGCGATCCAATGCTAAAAAACGTACTGGTATCAGGCTGGGGGTACTGGAACGGCGCTGATTTTTGCAATAGGGTAGATGGCACTGTCCCATAGAGATGCGTGAAATATGGCGGTTGGGTGAATGCACGCTAGATGGCGTTATAGGTGCCGCTGCTCTCAGATTGGCTGCTGCGCCCGTTATCTCTCATTCTTCTTGATCGTCGCCGTACGTGGAGGAGTGCGCTTGCCGGATCGTGCTGCTTGGCGGACCATGGCTGACGAGGAGCGCCGGGTGCAGAAGGCCGCTGCGTCTCGTACTCGTCGGCAGGATCCCGAGGTGCGAGCTCGAGAGGGCGCCGCCAAGCAAGCGCAGCAGTAATCAAAGCGGCGTATCGATTTGATTACTGCTGGGCGAAACCACTGAACATTTTACGGTGTAACCATGATTAATTCAGGAGCTTCTCCCAAGCTCTTCATCATTCACCCGTGGATATGCTGTAATTTTTTACATTGAGCGAAACGTTACGACATGAAGCTAAAGATATGCAGAAATGGCATACGCACACATATATGATGAAGAGTCGCACATGTGCTATATAACCAGTTGTTTAGAGTTGCGCAACGATGCCAGGAACAACATAGGTATTAACAACATCAGGCGTAGTAAGCCGATATGAGTGCTTATACATGTCCGTTATGATGGAGACCGAACGCACGTTTTAAGAAACCGTGTACGTGTGTGAAAGTGGTTCGTGAGAGTTCTCATGTATATGGCGGCGAGCGGAATGTCCTTGGTATTGTAATTGCTGTAGCGAACGCAGACCTTGCCGATTCCGCTATTTGTGTGTCTGCGTTCTGTGTCTGGCGGCCGGCGAAGTGGGATGTGGCCTACGTTAATGTTGCGCTTCGCTGTGTTCTCATATGTGCCCACGCCTCCACAACTTCAACGAAGCCGCTTGCTGTGCACGACACAGGGGGCTCATCGCTCTAGGTTTCAGAAAGTGCTAACACGCCAGTTTCTATGAGCAGAGCGTGTTTTTCGAGGTCGTTGACAGACTGTACGTGCACGTGCACAGACTGTACGCTTAGAGCGGCGAGCGTTAGGTGATTGTTGTGGTGGTGGCATCGAATGAAAGTGGTATCCCGGTCCAAGACAATGTCTAGAGACCTGTTTGCTAGCCGGGTCATGTCATAGACAGACTGTTTCAATAGGGCCGGCGACATGTCGGAACCTGAAGTCACCTTTTGCGTTGGTGAAGTATAGGCCGTCGAGGCTGGTAGCCCTTGAAAGTTCTACGCAGACCAACTTCAGTGGTTGGCCCTTATGGTATCTATAGACCACTTGGCCGTATGTGGCCCTTTGTGACTTATATATAGTTATGGTATTTGCATGCACAAGGGGGAACTATGTCCGCTTACACGAGATATTTTTCTAGCGTATATCGGGCTTGTGGCGGTTCGCATTACCACGGTCACACCATTCAATTCTATTGAGGGGTGTGCCTCCCTGACTGGAACGACAATGCCTAACGTGGACGTTGGATATTCATGCCGTAGTCGCACGAGGTTGCTCTGTTCGTCACGCTCGATGAACCACAAGGTGCTCATGTTTCCATTAACGAGTCCGCCACTTACGTCGATGCTGGACGTGATCGTGTACCGCTTGCCGATGCTCAAGCAAATTGAGGTCTGCAGGCTACAAATGTGGCCTTCTTTCATATTCGCCACCATGGTCAGGGCAACCCTGTGAACCTGCTCGTTCTTATAGCCAGTTATGTTACCGCATGCGGCATGACAACACGTTGTCCGCAGCGTCGAGGCAACGGGCGTTATAGCGGTCGACGTCCGCAATGATGTAGTATAACCGTATGCCGTCAGGGCATTTAGCGGCGGCTTCTTCGCGTGTCACAAAGCGGCCCTCAATCCAGCTGACGCCATAATCGGTCAGCATAAGGCCATCGCCCAGTCTCATAAGGAATGAAGAGAACACTGCGTCATTCTGGCGAACCATGTGGACGAGTGGATGGAAGTCGAGCATCTTCCAGGGGAGTTCTGTCTTCAGCTCCCTCACTAGCCTTTCGATTCGATGTGTATGTTCACGCTTCCTGTGTTGATTGAGACTGTGACTCACCTGTTGCATATACCCGCATAACATGGTATGTGCCACACGTGAATGAGGGAAAGGGTTTCATGACGACACCGACATTACATCTGCATAGGCTGTTTTTTCAAACCAGTTCATAGACCTGGCGTGGCTCTCTGGTAGAATACCCGATTGCTACGCATAATGCTTGGGTTCGATTCCTGCTGGGATCCTAACTTATATTCTTTCCTTTCGTAAGGTCAACGCTGCCACTGTCGGTTTTTCTTAACGCTCTGGCATTTAAATTGCGAATGTCTGCTCTCGCCGTTCCTGGGTACATATAAAATCTCAATCATCTTTGGCGCATACCCGTATACCACGGCCCGTGGCATACGGGTATGTGCCACACGTGTCTGGAGGAAAGGGTTTGACTACGTACGCGACAGTATTTCCACGTTATTGGTGTCATGACCCGACAGTCATATTTGTCAAATCTTCTTACCCTCCCATGCCAATTTCGGTCTACAACGAGTTAAAAAGGCGATCATGAGAGCACCCACACGCAGGCGGCTAGATAGATAGATAGATAGATAGATAGATAGATAGATAGATAGATAGATAGATAGATAGATAGATAGATAGATAGAAACGCTCAAAGTGTCAAAGTTTCGCCTTCGAGTCATGTTAGGCAAATGCATAAGGGACCCTGCGAGTCCTTTTAGTATAGTGAATGCATCACACCTTATCAGGAGTCGACCGTTGAGAGTTATTTACACTATTTTATTGCAAATACATCTTACAACGACTTTTGACGCGAAAGATTTGTATTTATCTACATTAGTATGATTACACTAATTCTGTTCAGCATACTTCAGCAAACATCCCTGGAACGATCAGCAAACGTTGATTTATTAGCGTATGGGTGAAATTGTGCTGAAAAAAAAAACTCCGCACAACCTACGAAATATTTCATATCATTGTCGTGCCTCCCCTTTTGACACGTGCTCTCAACCTTTTTATTTCTTGTTTAAACTTCAAGTACTTACGACGCGCCGACACGGCAGCTGCTGAAAACTTGAATTTATCAAAGGTTGTTGCCTGCAATGACCATTTCATTTATTTGAATGACATCACACGTCGCTTGCCATGAGCTTAAACTCCGAACAAAGAAATTGAATCGAAGGAGCAGGCTTGGCAACCGCACACGCGCAGCCCGCGGTATACGTATATTGCGCTTCAACGCAGACACGGTAGCCGAAGCCTGATCGCTGAAATCAGTGATCGAGAATCACTGATTCTCGATCACTGATTCATTTGATGAAAGTCATTTTGAGTGCGCCACATCCATAGGACAGTCGCGAAGGAAATAATCGCCGTACATACAGATGTACACATTGATGGCTAGCAGGCAGCACTAGGAGCAATCGACACTGAAAGTGCTCCTGACGGCAACTCCGCTCGATTTTGCTGGGCATTTTGCTTGAACATTTAGTACAAACTACTTTATGAACTTGCGCACTAATGTTTCAATAACTCGACAAGGAGAGACTGGCTGGTAGCGTCGAGCAGCCTTCACGTAGCGAACGCGCGCGCGAAGAGCGGCACCCAAGTCTTCTCTCTGACGTCACAAGCGATAGGGCGCTACTGAAAGACCTCGAGGCGAATAGTTCAGCGTCGTCAGCCACAGAAAAAGCAAACTGCACCTAATGCGCTACAGACGCGTACCGGGTACAGACGCGTACGGCATAGCGGGTACTTCCATACTTGCAAAGTTTTCATGTATGGCGTAGTTGGTATATTGCACCTCTACTTGCAGTAGTCGCCGCTAGCATGTTTCCAATGGGCTCTAGAAAGAAGACCGTTCCTCTAGCTTTCGTTGTGACTATTCAGCGTGTTCTTCGCAGGCATGGCGTTTTTTTTTTTTGCGAGGATTCGCCGCAAACAATCCCGTCGAACTAGGGGACAACAATGTCGCTGTAAAGTTATGCAGGTAGAAATTATATGTGCACATATTAGAATGAATCAACATGGGCACTTCAGCTTGTTTTTTATTCCACTAGCAATAATGTGGATGCTTCAGTCACATTTTTACCGATGCCATCTGACGCAAGGCTTTTGTAAAATGTCTAAATTGGTAAAATCGCCCTCACGTAGCATGTTCCATGTCCCAGTGAGAGCACGCAATCGCTGCCGACGATCGGTCATGAAGCAGAGAGGAAACGCCCCCGCCGTATCAGCCGCGTTAAAGGCGCATAGAAAAGTTCCTAAGGGGGCGGCCTGCCTAGCTGCGACAGGAAACGAGTACTTTGACGAACGAGACATTGTAGCCCACGCGGTCGTGCATCCCGTACCCTTCCAGGAGATCGGCATACAGCTCATACCTTTGTACATGTTCAATTCTGAACGCAAAGAGAAAGAGAGACATATAAGAAATTGAGAGAAATGCGGGGTCGTGATTGCAAAATTTGTGTTAAACACATTCATAGCACGAAGGTCGCTTCGCTCGCTGCAGCGGCCCTCTCTCCTTACCTACGCGGCTTGTTCGAGTCACGACAGGTCTAAAGCAGTCAGCTGCTACTGTACCTTCGTGTGATATTTCAGTTTGTTGCTATTGCATTCATTGATTCGCCCTCGTGGTGAAACTGCCTTTTTTCACTCATACGATATTTCACAGGGTCGTTGTACACTTGTTATCACCAGGCGCAAGCCGCGCCTGGTTGCATGGAAACTGGCGGAAGCTTCTCGAATGCTATCGACAATTCGAAACGAATTAGTCGCGTAAACACGTCATTTGCAAGCCGGAAATCCTTGGCTCCAATACCGACCATGTGTAATCACCAGCTATTACTATGGATCTTCTGTGACTCATGCGCCAACGGAGGGCACTTTACATGCGCAGATAAGGCCTTCGACGGGTGTAGACTGTGCTCACCACTTTAGTTGTACTCGAAGTGTACTCAGATTTGTTTTGCACACGTACGTAACCCAGTAAATAGTCCAATCTTTACAGTTTGCATGCTGCATTTGTTACCGTCACAACTGCGTAACATTCGATGGAGGTGTTTCTGCGTTTATGTACCGGAAACCTCAGCCTAGCTGTGAACCGAATACTGAGAAGGTATTTAATGGATCCCTGCCTCCCTACCCATGGCTTCGCCGTTGAGCCTCGGGAGATCAAGCGCATACGTTAGAGCGCTTCCACGAAAACTAATGCTAGCCAATAATCGTCCATTTTCGTAACTTGAATGACAAAGAGTAAATTCCATCATGTGAGAGGAAGCTGAAGGATTCTGGACATAGCACATGTGATGATTACTCCGACAACACGTAAGGACGTTGCACAGTATTTGCGAAAGAGAAGTCTACACTGTAGAAGCCTTGACACAGCAACCTATTCTCAAGAACTGCGTTCACGTACTGTCACCTTTATATTGAATTCGTACCCTGATTTAAGCAAGAAGGATGCACAACCGTTGCACACACATGAACACTTGTATAGGTGATTCAGGAGAAAGCACGAAAACCATGCCCAAACGACAAAATACTACCGACATGCACAAACAAGCGTAGGAGCCATGGACCAACAAAGTATACTAAGTCGTCAGTGAAGTCCGATATGCCAAATAGGGAGCAACACGGGTTTAGAAATGAGACTGTCTAGATATAATGCTTAATGGCAGTCGGACCGCTGAGAAGCTTCCCCTGGGAGCCTTCGGAGCACACCTCAAGGGGCGACTTGACGACCGTGTCCGCAGCGTAGCCTAGTAGGTGTCGTGCCCGGAGGAAAACCTCGCTGCGTCCTCCCTGCACCTCTCCCAAAGCCGCTCTCCTCTTTTCCCAGCTTTCCCGCCTTTTTACACAAGCGGGTCGAATACAATCGATACCGACGGATGACTCGGCGAGCGCGTTGCGCTGTCATTGCTGTGTGCCCTGAGCAGGGTGCTTAATCTTCGCCAAGCTGCTTCGAAAACAAATGCAGGTATTCCGGCGGTTGTCATCTTCACCGCCTCTGTCGGACTCGACAGCGGCGGGGCATAGTTTCCTTCCCCGCTCCCGCTCACGCACTACGCCCATCTTTTCGGGCATCGTCGCTTCTGCGATTCTCTGGCGGTGGCGTCCACAACTCAAACGCGACACGTATTTGACGGTGCTACACATTAGGAAAGTGTAGCACAAACTACATAACAAAAAGCCAATAACCCCATGCACAAATGTCACAATATAAAGGACTTGTCTGGTATATATACGGACATGAGTAGTGTGATTGCCAGCTGACACTCACTATAACATTTGATCGAAACGACTAAGCGTGGCGTAATATATTTGGCAGAAACATGGCTAGATCCATCAATTCAAGAGAGTGAATTGACTATCTACTTTCCATCATTTACCATTTTTCGCTCGTATCGCGGTAACAAGCGTGGTGGTGGTCTTATTGTTGCCGCCCACCATCGTCTTGAATGGCGGGTGCTTGATGTCTGTTCTCCTCTAGGGTTGTTATTCATCTGTTCTAAGTTCTCCCACCCACCCGATATCAAAGAAACTTGCCTGCGTGCCCACGACTCTGATGTGTAATTTCTGAATTTTAGGAAAGAAACTTGCTTGCGTGCCCACGATGCAGATGTGTCGTTTCTGAATTCAAGGAAACACTTCGATACTTGCAGAAGGACATAATAACGCTAAGTTAATCCTGGTAGGTCGTTCTAATTTTTCCGGTTATGATAAGTCAGAGCGATAGCACATCGTCTTTTTTATTTATTTCTGCAGTCTCACCCTAATAAGGTCTCTAAACTTTAGGGGAGTAGCCAGAAATTTTTTTCGGGGGGGGGGGAGGCAGCTCTTTGTTATGAAGTGGGGGTTGGGTAGGCAAATGTGATCGAGTGTCATTTTGAGCGCTGTATGCCATGGCAAAAAAAAATCGGGCGGGGGTGGGGGCACGAGCCCGGCGTGCCCCCCCCCCCCTTCCGCTGGCTACGGCACTGCTCCACTTGCTTCTCCAATTCCAAGTCCTTTGAGTAACCACGTAGCTATTTTCGCTACTCACAAGTATCAGCTACCGCAATTACCAACGCTAAGGATAACAGTAACATTTTACTACAGATGCAACTACGATGCCATTAATGAAGAACTAGGTTTTTTTTGTGCATGGCTCCTCAGTGACTTCCTCCAGAGAAGGGTCGTCAATAATTGGTACCTTTTTAAAAAGTGAATGTAGCAGCTATGACAAACCTACACTCCTTCTATTTCGGTTACGGGTGATCTAGATCACGACGGTTAGATTCATCACTTAAACGCTTGAAAAGACGGACATCGATCATTCCATGCGGCAAGATCACTGAATACGCCTTCTGTATGTGCAGAAAAAACCGCGACACTGAAAAAGAGTTATAGTCTTTCAGCGCTAAAGCAAACAAATATGATCTGTTCTATGGACCAAACATGCTAAAAATAGTCCAAAAGGATTCTGGAAGATAGTAAATCCGCAATTCGCCGAATCGATCTCACTACATGACGAATGTGATTGCGTGATGCCTGGAGGCAATGCACCAGAAGTGCTGAATACAGCATTGTGTTCTGTTTTTACTGATGAACCAGACGACATCTTGCCACACACTCCATTTCCTGATCATTCACCGTAGGGCAAGATTGAAGTACCCACCCCCTGACAAGTCGCTAAATAAGCAACAGTGGACAACATGGCGATTATTACAGACGCGAAGATTTCCTACACCCACGCTGTACAGTCGCATATACCCGGACGTTTACACACCACAGTGCAAAGCTTGCGGGATGGCTCGCGCCAACGTCGACCACATTATCTGGGCATGTCCCGCAGCGACACACACCACCAAACACAGCAAGAACCCTAAACTTAAGATTACCACGCCCGAGCAGTGGGAGGCTATGCTGCTCAGCGCGTGCCCGGATGACCAACTCTGGGCAGTCCGGCTGGCCGAAGACGCCGTCAAGACCCAAGGTCTGGCCGCCGCCTGCGGAAGGGGGGCTCCGGTAGGGCTAGTCTCCCGGCCCCCGCCTCCCTTGACCCCAGCAAGGACAAAAATAAAGTTATATATCTCTCTCTCACCGTTATTGGAAACAATACTACGTGCGCCAAAGAAATGAAAAAAGGCCATTAAGTCCAAGACATTATCATCATCTGCAGGTGTCGACATAACTACAAGATAATGAAAAGCGAAAACGTGTATGTAGCGTTATGATGCAGCAACTGTGTGAAAAGTCCTTATCTACTGGAGTGGTGCCACGGGGCTAGAAAGTGTGAAAGATTATTGCACTCTCCAAAAAATGGTGTATCTTCTTCTATCAGCAGTTACCGACCTATCTAACTGACGTGTCTACGCTGTAAACTACTGGAACACATTTACTCACAGGTAGCTGACTTCCGCCTTTCTGTTGACTGCTTGCACAAAAACCAGATTGTTTTCCAAACAGCCTTTCAAGCAAAACTCCAATTATTTATTACTAACATTAGCTCCGCCATACAGAAGAATGGACCAGTACATCCCGGGCCTTAGTTCTAGATTTTGAAAGGCTTTCGACAAGGTCATGCCCAGAGGGCATGACTGCTCTTTTAAGCCATATCCTGTAAGATCAGGGGCTCCTGATGTGTCGATGCTTGGCCCTCTACTCTTTCTAAGTTATATTAGCGAGCTACCTAATAGTATGTCATGTAACATCAGATTATTTGCTGACCGCTGTGTCACCTATCGTTCAATTGGCAGCGATAACGATATTCGATCTTAACGGTGAGCTAAGTCACGTTTATGGTTGGTGCAGGTGTTCGCTTATGTCACCAAAGGTTAATGAGGCATCTGTTATTTCACCGCAAAAGAAGCTACCACACAGCGTACAGCTAACCGCACACTCAGTTACCTTCACCGAAACTTACACCTACCTCTGTATTCGCTAAAGCTAATCGCCTATAATAGTCTGCTATGGCGAAAAATAAAATGTTAATGTGTCACATGATATCCTTACTACTATAGCGTTATAAATATACGAGAATCTGTTAACAATCGTGTCACCAAATTTATTTTCCTAAAGTACTCTTTTAAAATCAGCATTATCGGCCTAAAATCTCGTACACATCTTCCAAACTTTGCTCTTTGTCGCAAAGTCGCAAGGCTTTGCGTTTTTCTTAAATTTTATCACTCAATCCCACGCACATCTGTGATCGCTCTCGTCGCAATTCTATCAGACTCAAGCACACGAAAGCCGTACACCTGCCTCATACTCGGGCTGTAGCTCGTCTTCCTTTCTTGTGCTCAGCCGACGGCACTGGAACACTCTTCCTGTGGAGACCTTGCGCAACTCCAGCGCGATTTTCTTCAAAGAAAACACTGTACAATAGCAAGCTTCCATATCGCTAGCGAACACGCACAAAGGACGACATAGAAAGAGACAGGACAACCGGTAGCATTTCAATGCATTAACGAGTACAATAGCAACTCTGTTCCATATTTGCGTACTCTCATGTAAAAGCCCTAAACAGAGGGCTTTGAGGCATTGCGAATAAATACATTAATAAAGCCCGAACCGCGAAGGAAACGCCTGCGTCATTGAGGAACATTGATTTGAGCAGATATTTCAATGTTTGGTTTCAGAACATGGATATGCCCTCAAGAAATACCAAGCTTATAGCCGCATCAACATTCGCAATGCCAACGTTAATATCGCCTGCAACCGTTGTGCTGTTTTACCTCAGAGAGACACTGATTTTTAACCCGATAGCGCTAAACAGCTCGTTTCGTAGAAATGCTGCGTGTCGGCTTCGGTGTCGCCATCGGTGATGGCGTCGTTGGTTATGAGCGAAGAGTTGTCATTTTGTTCATGACCGAAAAATCGAGAAAGATGCAAATAAAACAAATAAAAAATATTCGGGTTTGAGTGAGAATCGAACCGAGGCCGTCCGCGTGAGAAGGAAATGTTCTACCACATAGCCGCGCTATTTTTGTCCTTTGTTTTAGAGAAGGAAGCCCTTGCAGTTAGACTGACATTATAAAAATAATAATCAGGTATATATAAACACAAATTAAACACAGGAAACCAGCCTAGAGCGCCATTAGAATGTTCACATATCCTGCGTATTTGAATCACTTGATCTGGAATGTGTTTTTTGTTGATCGCGGAGGCTCAACCTTTCTGTCAATCAGTGTTGCTCTCCAGAGACAATGCAGACCAATAAGAATGATTAGGTCATAATGTAGCGTTTTGTCTTTTGTCACATCAGGGTGCCTAATGATTACAACGTTGATCTCAAAGTCCTTTTTGTTTTCAATATTCGCTGGAGGACATCCTAAAAGGACACTTCATCACAATAATCAATAAAACAATGATCAATAGCCTCCTGCTCTTTGCACAATCTGCAATTTTCGTCCCAGGGAAGAAAAAGCCATTTAGTGCTTTGCCATGTCTTCACAGGAAGAGTGCCTGTGTGCATCCTAAAAAAGAAACTCCTTGTTTCCGGAGATACGCACCTATTTTAAACTCGAGTTAGCTTCTATGTGACGCCGTACTATTTCTGCAAACAAGATTTTCAACAACATATTCATTTAGCGCAAGCCGAAAGGAGTTGGGGAAGAGTGTTATTGATGTATACTTTCCAATCCCACTATATCAGGCTACATTTGGATATCGTCCGCTTTATGAAATACAAGAGCCACGCTATTTCTTGAAAATGCTTCGAAAAAAAAAAACACTGCATGATTGTCACGTATAGTGGAATGATTCTCCTTAATTTATGTAATATTGCGTGACAGAAGCGTAGAATCGCGCCAGGCGTCAAAACATGTGAATTACGCAACTGTGGGTGTCTTAAATGCCGACCCATTACAAAGCGTTCAGGCATAATTAGTCATCGGCACCTGCAAAAGCATCAACAAAGTGAACAGTTGTGTAGATTCTCGTGTCGCCTTACGGACGCGTAGTGGGTTGGGCCATACGCCGATTTGCAAAAAAAGAAATAATTATGGCGTTCTGGGCATTTAAAAAATGTACTTGCAGTAGGCATTTTAGGATACTTTGAAACGACCAATGTTACGTGAACAGTCGTTCGTTCCTTCACGTCAAGGTTGAGGCATGCACCGAGAACCGAAGCGAGGCTAGCAATTGAGAAGGCGATGCGCGCGGGGCCCGCTTACGATATTGCGTACTACTCTTGAAGGCGAATCTCAAGTGTCCTCCAAGTTTTTTTAAAGATATTTCAGATAGCGGTAAAACATGGGCTGAGATGCTTAATGGTATCTTAAGGCGTAAGAAATTGAGCTCCGAGGAAAGGTTGCACCACATATATTACAGCATCGAAGGCGTGGACTCAGATATTGCAATAATTGCGATGTGCAGCTCAGCAGCACAGTATTGGTTATATAAACATTTCCTGGCCATATATGCAAGACTTGGTGGGGGAGATAGGGTTCAAATTCTACTTTTTCGAGAATAGCCACCGAACCAGTAGGCCGTCCGCTGACGGCAGAAATGCCCAGCCTTTCATGCCATGCCGACTCCTAAAATGATGATAAGGACCGTTTCCTGATTCATGGTGACGAAAAATTCTGGGACATCCCAGGCAATGTCGGAATCAATTTCATGCGAAACAGTCTGCGAATAGTTGCCTAGAGGGGATATTCAGTATGTACAGCGCCATCTGTCCACCATAATAAGCTCAATCCACCATGTTTTGTTGGGTGCGAAAACACATCGCAGCCTTTTAGGTGCTAGCTACTGTTTGCTTGTCTTCGTTCTGCGATGACTTCCCAGGGATTCGTGTGCTGTTCAGGCAACGAGGGAGGCCTGACAATGCCGGGAATAAGGTACCACTATTTTTAATGGGTATTATCAGTTACCTGAACGAAGAAAAAGAATGTATCGACGCGAACTTGTCTCGTGAACGAGATCGGCGCTGTGCTTTGGTTTGGAAATGACCGGCGCGCGCAAAAGCGCTCTTCAACCTCAGTGACGTTTCCGTACATTGTAGTTGCTGGCCTGCAAATTAAACTAGGCCTGCAGAACAATGTATAACAATACATGCATTTTAAAAGAGGCGGCCGACGTCGCACACGCGCGAGAGAGCATGGTTGATCCACATTGGCTTGTCGGTGTTGCAGATCGACGACAGCAATGATTTACGTATACAGACGTGTGTAGGCAGTGCCACAGACGCTGCTGCGCGCATCCACGGTAAATCAATGCCGCTGCACGAGACTCGATCGGTGCGAGGATCCCAACAGGCACCTCTTTGCAAGCTTCGCAAGGCAGTGTGCACTGAAGTACACAGTCCGCTTGCCATGTCTGCCCTTCGCTTTACGCCACCTTGTCCCTCCCCCTTTTTTTCTTTTGCTTTCTTCGGTCAGCGTGCGCTGCGAAGACGGAGCAAAGAATTAAGGAGCCGTACAGTAGATGGAGCTGTTTGTTCTGTACATCATCGCACTCACCTTTCCGCTGATCGCGGGCCCTCGCATGCAGTTCGCAATAGCGCGAGGTTATGCACGCCTCCGTGGCATGCGGGAGCAAAGAGCGCAATAGTTTTACAAGATATGTCAATGAACGCCCACGTATAGTGTTCAAGAAAACAAGAACGACATCACTAAATCCGCGCCATGGATTAAGATCACAAAACTGCATAAACAATCACTGCGCAGTGAAATAGCATTACTCACGCCGCTGGCTTTGTATGCAGTTGAAACGCGCGATCAGTATTTTTGCTCGGTTTGCGGTGCACCGCTCATGCACATGTCTATGCCTTGTTTATTTCGAAAAAAAACTACAATCCACGCTACTTTGGAGGGTATAGAGATACTTGTGGCTAAATAAATGAGCCGATGAAAGCCGCACAGCGTTCCACAGATCGCGCAGAAACACCGTGGTGTTGATATCTGACGAGTGTTTATGACGCGTGTATGAAATCGCAGTGGGAAATACAATGGAGATATATTGCAGTGCTAGGTTATCTTTGAAGTTTGACAGTCACACCTCCTCTGCAAGGAACATTTTTCTTGAACGCATACCTCAGAGCGGAAGCACACGGCACTAGAGAACAGCAGTTCCGCTTTGCGAAGCGGTGCGCGCCTCTTGCAGCGGCCATGCGGATGAGTTCTTAAGCGTGCAGAGCTCCCATATTAAGTTCTGGTCGATTTTGTGGCAGCACAGTGAGGCGCTGGATGACGAAAGAAACAGCCGCATTTTCTCGGTCCGAAAGCTTCGGCAACGACTGCGACTCAGACTCTTCGCGGCCTCTCCTTATGGGGACTCTGCCAGGCGATTCCGCGACGGCGCCCCGCAAAAAATCGCGGACGCGCCCAGTGTTGCCGGAGCACCAAGATTAATAATGTTCTCTGTTCCCTAATTTTCGGCTTTAGGAGTCTTACAAGGTGGATCGACGTCTTTGTGTAAAAATGAGTAAGTGGAGGAAGGGAATTGAGACCTCATTTCTTTGTTTGACACAACCTTAATGAAAACAGATAAGGAAGCCAAGGGAAGAATAGGGGACGTTCATTTTACTGTTTCAAGTGCACTGTAACAAATGTGATACTGATGTGAAGAAAGTAAACTTGACGAAAAGACAACTTACCGCTGGCAGGTTCCGATCCTGTGACCTTCGGATTACGCGCCCGATGCTCTTACCAACTGAGCTACAGCGGCGGTCGTGCCCCTTCCCTTTGTCGGGTATTTGCTCGCATGCATACCCTGGGAGTGTCAGTGAGCGCCGCTCTCAGCCATGACGGCCAGTGTGCAACGCTGTTTTGTTTTCGCAAGATGGCGCCACGTAGCACGTGAACATTTACCGAGCGGACAGCTGATCAAATAAACACTCGTATACTACCTGAAGGCATCAACACTGCCGGAACGAGAGCCTCGCTATGAATGAATGAAGGAAGGGAATTTTTTAGGGCAGAAGAGTTGAAAGGCGGGCTAGTTGGTATATGTTCATACTGAAATAAAAGTGCGCATTCTAACGGGACACAGAAGGGGAACACATATCTGTGTTCCGCGTCCTGTTAGTTTCCGCTGCTTTTATAGCAGTATGAGTTTTTAAGGACTCGCATCTTTTTTGACACAACCTTAATAAAAACCAGCAGATAATGAAGCCAATGAAGGTATAGGGGACGTTAATTGTACTGTCTTAAGTGCATTGTAGTAAATGTGATGTAGATGTGAAGAAAGGTTTTCATTGATGTTGTAAAATGAGTACTTTGCGCATCGTAAGCTTACCGGGCAGTATACATGGACCACCGTGGCGTGTAAAGGTTGGCTCATGGTCCGGAACGTCGGTACGCACTTCACCGCACGGATGTTACTTTTGTTGAAGGAAAGTGCAAGCAGTACTAGTTGGCCTATTCCTGCGTGGACGAGAACCGTTAGCCTATAGCTCGCTGTCATAGCATACACATGACACCAATACGATGCGTATGACACAATTTGGGCATATATCAAGTTAAGGACGCCACCACGAGAGCATCCAGATGTAGGCGACTGGACAGATAGTGTGGAAGACGACCGCGCCTACGCAGTCACAGACCGCATTCGCAGGGCAGTGCGACCGCGCCTGCCAGGCCAGCCGCGTCCGGCAGCGTCCACGTGAAGCTCTCCACAACACGCGTGTGTCACGCCACTCATCCTCTGCCGTTCTCCTAACTTTCACTCATCCGTGGATTCCCTCTTGCGGCCAAGGTAGATAGATAGATAGATAGATAGATAGATAGATAGATAGATAGATAGATAGATAGATAGATAGGTAGATAGATAGATAGATAGATAGATAGATAGATAGATAGATAGATAGATAGATAGATAGATAGATAGATAGATAGATAGATAGATACAAAAACTGTGCTGGACGAGTCTGTTACGTGACTAAAAATCACTTAAGTAGTTACAGGACTGAAATTGTGTGACATCACGTAATATCTAGCCACGTCGCTAAAACCACATCACGTAACCGGTAGTCACATGACATGTCTAGCAAAGTTTAACCATACTTAGTACTACTAGCAAAAACTTAGCATGTCTGACGAAAGCTCGGCATTACTACCAAAATTTAGCTAGGCCGAACACTAGCTTCGCTGATGGTTCCAGGCCTGCGCTACTGTTGCAAACAGCGCACTTTTTTCACTAATGACGATTGTCCGGTCACGCAAATTATGGTCGGCAACGGGGGCACAGGGGGGGGCGCCCCCTAGTCACCAAAGAGGGGGGCGCAACGTCTGCCTCACACTTTGACTTAATAAGGGGGGGGGGGGTTCTGCGATGAACCTTCGCCCCCTCCCCTGATGTGGAATCCTGCGCACGCCTTCGCGGACAATGAATTTTTGCTCACAACCAAAGACGGCGACGCCAAATGCGGAACTACTTCGACACGGGCTCTTTAACGCTATCGCGTTGAACCTCTGCTTGGTGTAGTAGCTTAGTAGGGGAATCCATTCCCTTGTAACGGTTAATAAAAATTTTGCGGCCTTGTGCTGTACTACCCCGATCAGAGCAATGCTAGTTTTTGTGCACAGGACATTATATTAGAGTATTCTAGCGTCGGTCTAACAAAGGTAATGTGCCATAACGCTTTTTTTTTCTGCAGTAGCGTAACGTCGGTCGATAAATGCCGAAGTTTACTACACAGAGCAGTAAATTTCGGTCTTAACCCTTACAGAAGATGTCATTTTGAGTGGTCCTATCTGAAGCCGCACACACAGTCAAAAAGATTTTAGCTACGCATTAACCTCTTTAAGATCCTGTAATGTAAAATAGCTGTCTTCCATGGAACGATGGAGCCCTTTTCAATGTGTATTTTCGCTGTCTTGCGTTGACATAGACTGTGAATTCATTGTGGCGCTTAGTCGCATATCATGGGTAGTGGTATGCGGGTATGCGCCACGTGTGACCGTGGCAATAGTCTAATGTTATTCATGCCATTACCTGTCAGTGATGTTCGTCACACAGTCATACCATCGTATGCCAATGTTTGTATAAACCATGTTAGGGAGGCGAACAAGGGAGCATCCAGACGTAGAGGGCAAGACGGATACACGGATGGTCGGATGGCAATGTCAGAGTGTCTTTGCTTTGCTTACTAAATGACTGCTTCTCAATTAAAACTGAATTTCTGAGAAACGACCCAATTCTAATGATTTCCCAAGCCATGAGTTTAGTTGCTTTTTTTACGTATAAAGTAGGAACATACGACATGCTGTCGACACAGTGCTAGAACAGCATTTCTATCAGTTAGACAAATTTCGTAGGCCAGTAAAGTTTTCCAGCGCAACTGCAGAAGTTTCTCAATGCGCAGGACATGCGACTAGGGCTTGTTCCTTGGCAGTTTGGTTGACATTTATGGGCTACACAGTATCGTAAACGAGCAAGAGGGTCGAGAAAGAAAGTGTTGGAAGCGAAAGGTCGGACGTTAAACTTCAACTCTTTGTCGTAGCTGCTGAGTAAACAAACTACAGCATTTGCAAATTCGTGTGTCACTATCGTGAAAAGCTGTCACAACGATCTACAAAACATGTGTCTAGTTTTCAAAAGGTTAACATAGGTGTCACTAATCGAAACCGTGCCCCACGCTTGATGTGAAGGGCCTCCACTAGCTCAAGTTCTCACGAGTCACTACTACCGCCGATTATGTTGATATCAGTTCGGGCAATGTAATGCGCATTTACGTGCGCATTGTATAGCCTACATGTGTGTATGTGTGTGGCATATTTTCTCGTCACAAAAATACGTCAAATAAAACATTTGAAAAATGGACCTTCTTGTTATGACGACATGATAAAGCCTGGGTAACGCAACGGCGCATTGGTTAATACCATAAATATGCAACAAAATGTGCCACGTGCACATGCTACTGGGTGAATACTGATGCAATTGCTCAGGACTAACCCCTATAGAACAGGAGGGCAATAGCTTTTGGAGGTATTACTTGCAGTGCATGTTGAGCGGCTTATTTTACAAAGACCGCCTCATGGGCGCTTACATAATAGAACACGCGAGATTACAGTTCACGCAGAGCAACACTATCGCTGAAAATGATGGTTTAAAAAACAGCACCAGGAGTGACATTGGAACTGACAAGAATGCAAATTATTTTTGCTCATTCTGAATGGCTACTGTACGCCTGTATTGTGCAGTGGCTTAATTTGTAACCGTAAGATACTATGACATACATTCAATATCACTAAACACCACAGCTGGCTGCGCAGCATCATTAGTTGATTGCGTAAGTTCCAGGAAAGTTATTTCTCAGTATCCGCCGCAGTACACAGACTAAAATGCTCTTTTATAGCTGAGCGTTTGCAGCAGGCAGACTGCACTGCCTAGAATGTTCTGGTTTTGGCATGTACAATTCCGATTTGAAACGTTAACAAATATCCAAAACAAACATAACCTTATATACAGGAATCTGTAGTACTGTGTAAATACCTACAGGAATCACGAACTAAAAAATGATGGCAAAGGAATAAACGGGTGGTAACTGCTACATAGCTTAAAAGTTTAACTTCACCGAGTATCACCCTCCATTCAGTTAGAACTGTGAGTTTTAATACATTTTGTGCCATTTAAATGAATACAGCACAATAGCCACGCCAGAATGAGACCAATCTTTTTATTTTCTTATCAACAAGGGTTTTTTTTTCACAAATGCACGTGTGCGTTGGTACAAAGGAATATGACAAAATATTCCTATAAATGCCTGCATATCTCTACCATGAAGCACTCTGGTAACAAAATCACGTTTTACGCGCTGCAAAGCTGGCGTAATTGCAAAGTTTCTGTTTTTCTAGACACACCATTTCTTCAGAATAATGCAAGATAAAGGAGGTGACAGCCTCGCTTGTTCCCAAAGAGAAAAAGCTTTTTCTAAAATTTGTTAGAAGGACAGCTGCATATCGCTGTTTTCTTTCAGTCCTTGAGTAAAATATCACTTTCGAAATATTCTTCCACGGCTATTCTGAATTGTTTCGCGCTTGGACACCCACAGAATCGAATGATTAGTTGATAAGGCTGTTCTAGCCAGAGTATGTCTTAATGCAATTCTCCGAAGTGTTGTCGAAGGAAAGTTCTCCAAAAAATCAGCAAATGACGGTTAGGCAAAGCGAGTTTCTGCTCTTCTTAAGCGACATTTATAAAAAATAAGTGTACTGCCGTACTGATTCATGTGTTGATGGGCAGATTAAGCTTATATGCCGCGAAATGCTGTCAGCAATGTCAAAATCATAAAATGAGGCACATCCAGGAGGCACATTTACGAATATAAACACGACACACTGAATCTGACGAGTGTAAGCGCGTTGCTAAGCACGCCGTATCGCAAATCTATCATGACCTTTCTCATTCGCGCATTTGCGTTAACGCTGATCGTTGGTAGTTTCGGTATTGTGCTACTAGAGACAACTATCCTGGGAAACAACTATCCTACGTTGGACAACCTTAAACAGGTAGATGAACAGATAAAATCTTTTTGTGTTTGTGCGCGGCGTCAGATAAGTCTACTTGAAACATTTTTTGTAAGGGTTAAGGTCAGAATTTGTTATACTTGCGTATACGCGAGTTACTTTCACAAAACTACCTTTGATGATACATATTGCAGCTATGACCTATTAAAGAGCGCATATGAGGAGTATTGAATGTGTTCAAGAATATTGTTTCATTCTGGCGTTCCTTGAATTCCTTTTCGTTATTTTACTCATCGTAAGACCACTCAAAATGCACTGTATATTATCAAATTTCGCGTATCCACTGAGCAAGCTTCAAAGCTATGTACATTTTATAATGAAGTCGACATGGACACAATTGAAAGAAATATTTGCGGTTCACAGCTACTGAACGCTAGCTTTTTGAAGGCAAAGTTAGTCTGTGGCATATACTGAATTGAACGTTGAAGTACCCTCGGTAGCTAAATGCTCTTTGAAGGTGTGCAGTCAGAGTTAGACACTCAGCTAGCTTCTTGTTTCTTACAGCTGATTCGTACAACGCCTTTACGATTGGCAACGCGCTGAGTACCGATCAATGTTTGCAAGGCTAGACTCGCCTACAGCAAACAAAACATCGCCATATCGCTACTGGGTCGAAATTTTTTTTTTGAGGGAAAGCTGTCTGATTTGGAGCAGCATACTTTTGCTTTCAATACATTCCAGTATGTAGAGCGCTTTAACGCCATTTATCAGTATTCTTAGGCGTGCTACACATCAGTTATCCTATCTATGGGGGACACCTTTGAGTTCAGTTTTATCGGCTGTGTATTTTCATGATAACTTTCAAACACGTTTCCCAGAATAATTTTGAACGGTTTGATGCACCTTGGAAGAGCCTATGCGGATATTCGTTTTGGGCAAAGAAACATAGCAGAACGTGCGCGATCGCAAAGGAAGTTCAGCCGTGAGACGGGTCATTATCATGAACAAACCGAAGCACGGAGCCAAGACGCGTCTAAAGCACATACTGTGGCTCAATTCGTTCTGTTGCGTGAGATCTACGAGAAACGATAGTCACAGTCACAGCGAAAACTTGAAGCGCGGCCTTTCTAGAGCCTCGTGTAAACTATCTTTGGACAACCAATACAAGAACAATGGCAGGGTATCCACTACGCCATAAATCGCCATAATTTTTGTGATGTAGGGAAGCACCCACTATGCCATTATTCATCATTCTGGGGAGACGCGAGTTACCCGTTACACATCTGTAAGGTATTATGTCACTTTGTTGATGCTGTGGCCGATGACGATGCAGAAATATGAATGAGCAGATTGTAGTGGTTGGGACGCTTTAAACCGCGCACTGTTTGACAAATTCGCTTTGCATGACGCCTAGTTCTTGTTCTACTCTTCGACCACGTTTTAGGACATATGTTAACACGATTCCTTGCCCGACATGACGCCTGTGTACGGTCTTTTCCCAAAGGAGTAGCAAGCACCGGCGCGGTACTATGATTGAATACTCAAGTGTCGCGTAAACTGGTTCAAATCCCATCCGAGCGTGGATATTTGTTTCTTATTTCGTTTTTTCTCATACGCGATAGCGGTTACGGAAACCGGCGGCGGCGGCAGACACTAAGAATGGCTGGCGTAGCGATCTCGTTCCAGCTTCCCTATCGGAAAACCCAGTGGCACTGTCCCAGTGCCATACCTGATTATTGGACCAGTGTGGCGCTGGGTACTGGGACGCTGAGACGCTGCACGAGGCACGCTGGACGCTGGCACACTGCACACTGGGCCACCCGTTGCGGCCCGAAATTGGGCTTTTAAACTGTTTCTAAAAGCTGTGGTCATACCCCGATCGTAATTGGGGCTGATACGCGAGCACTGCGACAAAAAAAAAAGAAAAACCTCAAGAAAAAAAAAAAAAACAGGAGCGAGCGGGAGTCGAACCCACCACTTCGACACAGCATGTATTCTGAGTCTGACACGTTACCGCTGCACTTTTTTTTTCTTTCATGGTATTTATCACACTTAGTATTACAGTGCACAATAATAGCACAAATAAAGTGAGCAAAAGTACAATCACATAGCGACAATATGCGCTCAAGCGTTACTAAGTGCACACTCGATGGCTAACACAACGTGCAGTAGAACCGCTGCACCACACCTGAAAGACGAGAAGCTGTCCCTTTTTTTCATGTTATAACTACCTCCGGTAGCCAGTATTTTCATTTTTCTCGTTTAGAAACGCAGATTTCAGTCTCTTCGTGCTCGCGAGAACCTAAGGGAAGGTAGTTAATTTGTTATGTGCTGACTAGGATCGGAACGTCTATCTGGCCCGTTTTGCTGCAAAAAATATTAGCGTAACCGCAGATGTGTTGCGGCAATCGCACTGACTCGCTAAGCAGTCAGTCATACCTACGTAAACAACAATGTGCATCTGACCTGCACACTGAAGGCTTTAGTTTTCGTCACCCGTTTGAACATATTTTTTGTCCTTTTTGTTTACGTTCCGCGTACTACACAGCCGCAGTAGTTCATGCTAGCCGAACCGACCGTTAGGCTTAGAGCTGTACTCCGTGCGCCACGATCGCTGTGAAGAACGTGGATATTCAACTACGAAGGATCTAATAACCGTTCGAATGCAGTTTCGATCATACTCTACTCAAGCGAGGCCATATTAGCACCTTCGACTACATGAATAAGAAGCTAAAAACGCCGAGATTGAGCGTTACATTGGCTCACTGTTGCCGGTGACGTGCGGCTTTCAGCGGTACGAGCCCATATGGAAGGACTGGCTGTTAGAGTAGGTTGATGTTTTTATCAGACTAATACTAATATCATATTGCGTTGCGAATGATAAGTTGTTTCGATGCAGTTATATGAACTACATTTACGAACACTCGATCACACACTTCAGAGAAAGCGCGCGCGCGCGCGTTCACCGGATAATTCCTTTAGCGCCTACAAACCTCCCTCGCTTAACTAAAACTAAAGCGAGATATGTGCAGGACACACAATAGAATATTTTCAAGATATTCCGGAAGTTTTTCTTTCGACTTCTCGCGACCCAATACCAAATCTTATATGAATTCCACTCAGCGCGCCCAGTTTTTTTCAATGTGCTGCTAGTGTTCCCAGTGCGCGAGCACACACTGTACAGCGTGGCCAGTGCCTCCCAGTGCGCTGTAACACACTGGGCCATACTGTAGTGTTCCCAGCGTCTTTCAGCGCACTGGGCGGCACTGGCCACGCTGTACAGTTTGTCCCAGTGCCTCGCAGCGCGCTGTAGTACACTGGGGCACACTGTACAGCGTTTCCAATGCCACCCAGCGCACTGAAAGGCAGTGGGAGGCACTGGAAACGCTGTTTTTTCCGATAGGGTTTCGCTGTAAAATGAACGCACCGTTTGTTCCTGCGAGGGTCCTACGATACATGAATTATTTGCTCAAGTTTTCAGAGACCTTTGCGAAAGCAACATGTCTACGAAGATGCACTTCGTAGCCACATGAATATTTTTGTGGTTACTGCTGCTATGATGGTTTCGTGGAAAATCTTGGCGAAATATTGTCGTTAGTGCTTAATTCGCTTGTCCAATGACAGTGCGAATATCACTCAGATGTTTACGTAGTCTGCTTATGCTGCACACTACGAGAGATGTCGTCCAGTTACGCAGCTAAAATTCTTTTGCGATGTTATAGTACCGTCATAATCATGGCGAATTATCACCATCATCATGATACTTCACCGCCGCGTGCCGCCTCTCGTGCAGCTTGTGCCTAGTGCCTCAAGTCGTGAGCCGGGCATAAAGAAAAGCGATGTATGTCTGTCTGTCTGTCTGTCCGCCCGTCCGTCCGTCCGTATCTATCTATCTATCTATCTATCTATCTATCTATCTATCTATCTATCTATCTATCTATCTATCTATCTATCTATCTATCTATCTATCTATCTATCTATCTATCTATCTATCTATCTATCTATCTATCTATCTATCTATCTATCTATCTATCTATCTATCTATCTATCTGTACCCACCTAGGTCTTGGCGTCCCTTTTCTTTGTTTGAAGCAATGTGTTAGAAAATTGTCCACATAAGGCGAATGCTACATTTGCTTGCTACCTTCGGCATTACCTTTTCTGCAGCTGGACATCTCAGGATGTCAAGGCACATTATTACGGCCGTAGTTGTAGAGACTTATATAATCGTTTTTTGCTTGGAGGAGACAGGGAGTCGAATCAAGTGGGAGAAATTAAGTCCTTTCTTGGAAGAGTCCAATGCCGCTTCGTGATTGCTCAAAATTGTGGCCGCCGGTTTTTTTCGGAGTGATGACAACAGACAGATTTTCACGGCAAAACCGAAATGCCGAATAGCATAGCACAACTGTCATACCATACCGAGACGGACTCCATGCGTCGCTATTTACCGCTAACAAAACTGACATCCGGTTATCGATTATTTCTAGGAGTGTGCGAACATTCGAGTTTCGAATTCGAATTCAACATTACCTAATCGAAGAATCAGATTTCACTTTCGAATAGATATTATTTGAAATTTCGAATAATTCGAGAGGACGAATATCTAAGTCCCTACAATGGCCAATGCTGAAACTTGGTTAGGGTGGGGAGGCTAAAACTAACGCTAACGTCGTTACAGTGGGCTTTCCGTTAAAACTTTTTTCCATTTCCTGCTTCATAAGCGAGCGCATGTGTATTTTAAAGATTATGTCATTTCCGCACGTCATGGCTCCAGTTAAGAAGGCCAGGGAGACTGTCGAACTGCTAGCGTAAGAAAATAACCAGCACACTGAGCTCAGACCTTTAGTCAAGAGCTTTAAAAAAATTTCACCATCTCTCACTAAAGGGAACCATGTGGGGATGCGAAGGAGCGCATGGATCGACTTAAAGTTTCGTTCATCACAGACGCCTTGCCCGACGTTAACGCGGCCTTGCGTGTGGAGCACACCATGAATTCACTGTAGTTGCTGTTGCTGTTACTCGTCCCGAACTCTTGTTGGAGCACGCCACGCGGGTTCATCGCGCGTCTGCAGAATTTCCTTCCCCGACGCCATCACGTGATTGCTGAGAGACTGTAAGGCGGAGAGGCCACAGCGTCCTACCCAGCCGCTTACACAGGCCCGAACGCGCTAGCGCGTGCCAGCACACGTGGCTTTGTCTGCGTTACGCCAAGCTAGGACACCATACGGGAGCCCGGGCCCATAAAGTGTTCTGCACGTATCATCATAAAGGTGGTCGAAGAACAAGACGAAGAAGGCTCCTCCTTGGCGCGAGCGTGCGCTCAATATGTTACACATGAATATGGTAGGTTTTAGAGCGGACAGTCGCCAATGGAACTACGGACAAAGCCCAGCGCAAAAGCGGCTTCGCATCTAAAATACTTCAATGAGCACCTAATGCTAAGAAAGGATGATCTTTTTATATACTGTAAAAAAACATGAAGCTGCATTTTATTCAGGAATCGCCAAAATTGCATTGCGATACTTTCCCATCCCAGATACTGAGGTGCCCAGTGAGCGCATGTTTTCAACTGCCGGAAACACCGTAACATCAAGGCGAGAGAGACTGAAGCCAGATCATGTGGAACAATTTGTGTTTGCGCATGACAGTTTATAGTCTTTCGGCAGCAGTAACGCACCGCATTATGTGCACGAGGACATGAGCAGATTTCATTTCTTCGTTCTTTCTTTCAATTATTAATATTATCTTTTGTATTCCATATCAGGGTGTCTACCGAGTTGATATTTCTAAATTCCCTGAGTTTTCCAGGTTTTCCCTGAGTGTTTTTGCTAAAATTCCCTGAGTGAAACAGAACTTTGTTTCATGTCAAGATGGGTAGAGACCATATCGCTCGGTGGTGTCACTCTCTAATACGCATGTTAGAAAATGAAAACGACTTAATCCCATTTGAATAGTAGATAGAACAGATAAACCTCAATACAGCGAAGTTTGTAAAAGCGGTAACTCACTTCGTTATATCGAAACTTGGTTAAACTGAAATTCGACCTTTCATGCAAGGCATGGTTACTGAAGGATTAATCTTAAACTGAAAATGCCACAAGAATGTTCGACTAATATGGCAACATGAAAAAACCTTTTTTTTGCGTGAAAAAAAAATCAATTTTGTTGATCGTGAGTTGCAGCAATCACAGTTAGATGCCTTGCCAGAGTGTCACATGTAAAGGCGAAACAAATGCGGGTTTAATGCACTGCGGGATTGCCCTTGTTCTGCTGCTGCGGGTTGTTGTCAAATCCTCGCGCGTTGCCTTAGAGCAATGCAACGCCTTTGCTATCATGTTGCCCAACCGATCCATTTGCTCTCTACGAACGCACAACATCGAAAACCATTCCACGTTAGAAAAAAAGAGTCACAGTTTCACCGCGAGAGCAAAATAGTAAATCCGGATAGCAACAAAGAGGAATTTTATATGAATATAGGCTAGCAGCTCGCCC